>NC_091745.1:37998127-38268127 GCF_043380555.1 Nothobranchius furzeri | reverse complement strand
GAATCTCGTCTCTGCTTTTTGCGGATGATGTGGTCCTCCTAGCTTCATCCAGCTCTGACCTTCAGCTCTTGCTGGGTAGGTTCGCGGCCGAATGTGAAGCGGCTGGGATGAGGATCAGCACCTCCAAATCTGAGACCATGGTTCTCGACCGGAAAAGGGTGGCTTGCCACCTCCGGGTCGGGGGAGAGGTCCTACCTCAAGTGGAGGAGTTTAAGTATCTCGGGGTCTTGTTCACGAGTGAGGGTAGGAGGGATCGGGAGATCGACAGGCGGATTGGTTCGGCATCTGCAGTGATGCGGACGCTGAGCCGATCTGTCGTGGGGAAGAGGGAGCTGAGCCAGAAAGCCAGGCTCTCGATTTACCGGTCGATCTACGTCCCAATCCTCACCTATGGTCATGAGCTTTGGGTAATGACTGAAAGAACGAGATCGCGGATACAAGCGGCCGAAATGAGTTTCCTCCGTAGGGTGGCCGGGCTCAGCCTTAGAGATAGGGTGAGGAGCTCGGACATTCGGGAGGGACTCGGAGTAGAACCGCTGCTCCTCCGGATCGAAAGGAGCCAGTTGAGGTGGTTTGGGCATCTGGTCAGGATGCCTCCTGGACGCCTCCCCGGGGAGGTGTTTCGGGCATGTCCTGCCGGCAGAAGGCCCCCGGGTCGACCCAGGACACGTTGGAGAGGTTACATCTCCAATCTGGTCCGGGAACGCCTTGGGGTCCTGCCGGAGGAGCTGGTGGACAAGGCCGGGGAGAGGACGGCCTGGAGCTCCCTAGTTGGGATGCTGCCCCCGCGACCCGGACCCGGATAAGCGGAGGAAGACGAGAGACGAGACAATCAGCCTGACAGCCATGTTTTTGGACTGTGGGATGATGCTGGAGTACCCGGAGAGAACCCACACACGCACAGTGAGAACATGAAAACTCTTTGCAGAAATACTCCAGGACCTTCATGCTGTAAGGCTAAAATGCTAACCACTGCACCACATTATGGAAACAATATGAAGATATTACTGAATGCCATACCATAGAGCTTCGGGAGTTGACGTCACTTCTCCCGGCATGCAACAGTTCAAATCGAAACGGCGCCATATTGGCATGCAGAAGCCGGCAGCTGGACTATTTGTTATTGTCAGAAAACTCAATCAAACGGGAAATATGGTAGATTCCTGTTGTGCCCCAGGATGCAGAACAGACGCGGACGACATAAGGAATGAGCCATCTACAGGATTCCCCAAGATCCGGAGCGCCGCAAACGTTGGATCATTGTAATAAAACGCACTAGTGACCGGGCGAAAATGAAACTATGGGATCCCGAGAGTAAAGGTTTTCACTTATGCAGCGACCACTTCATATCAGGTACTTAAACCAACGTTTCCTCAACTGTGTATGGTATTTATTTTAAATGATTTTATTACGATTCTTAGTGGGCTTCCTAAACTTATTTTGGCGTGGCTTTTTCTGTCTTATTACTCATAGCAGCAAGTAAACATCACGTAAAACGTTGCCTCGTGAGTTCTGCGTGCTGCCGTTTCCGTGTTTTATGATGACAGCAATTAACCGGCTAAGCTGTATTTAATTTTTAAGCAATGGTTGATCAATTGTCAGATCACACATAAAAAGCACTTTGGATTGCTATTATCTGTCTCACCGAGACTACTTATGTGTAAATCTGTTATTTGTCCGTCCATCCATCCATTTTCATCCGCGTATCCGGAGTCGGGTTGCGGGGGCAGTAGCGTGACTTCCCTCTCCCCAGCCACCGGAGCCAGCTCCTCCGGGTAAATCCCAAGGGGTTCCCCGGTCAGGTCCGGTGTTGTGCCGGTAAGAATCCCGCTCCGACAGCTTCTGGCGTTTTTAAAAAGTATCCCAGGGGCACGGTAAGGGTCGGAGATGTTTAGTCTATTTAATTTCTGACTATATAAAACGATTTCTTCTGTTTTAAAGTGTGAAGTAAACTCCGACGAAGTAAAATCCAAGCGGATCCCGTTCATGTTCATGGTTACATCCATGTTTGTTTACCTTTTTTGCATGCCAAAATGGCGTCCACTAACTGAGAGTCACGTGGGGTCCGGAGCTCTATATAAATAATTAATAGACCATTTATGAACAAATGTGCTGCTGCCGTGTTTTGCCTTCATTCTGCCATTTTTACTTCAACTGTCCTTCAAAAACATCACAAGAAAGTTTTAAGTTTGGACTTTAAATTGGGCAGAAATACATGCTGAGCAAAAGGAATAACAACATATGCTTGTAAAGCAGAATACAGCATAAAATTTAATAATATTTTAATAGTTATGTGGCTTGTGATCGTCTGCAGTTAACTAATTATTTACATAATCAACTAAGATCTTAAGGGCAGAAATTGGTGTTTACATTTTTGAGATTGTGTTGATTTGCACAAAATTGTCCATCTTGATATTTTTAATTAGCTTACATGTTTTTTTATGAGTAAAAGACAAAATTTTAGTTTTAAAATGGAGTCAGTTTTTCCATCGCATTTCCTTAAAAAAGAGATTTGCATCCATCTCAGTTCTGGTCCTGACTGTTTCTTAAAAATTTGGACAAAAAGAAATGAAATAAAATCACATTCCTGCATGATTTTTTGCTTGGTTACAATTCACACAGAATCTTTCTGCTGAGGCTCAAACTCCAAGAACAAGTGGAAGTTTAGCAGCATTATTAAGAGATCTATTATTCTGTCAACAGGACGTGTGTGTGTGTGTGTGTGTGTGTGTGTGTGTGTGTGTGTGTGTGTGTGTGTGTGTGTGTGTGTGTGTGTGTGTGTGTGTGTTTGGAGGGGGTTCCTGCTTTAAACTTCACTGAACCATTACAAATAAACACTTTGTGGAAAGTATGAGCAGGAGGAACCTCCTCGTTTTGGGTAATGAGACTCCATCACCTCATCTCTCTTTTTTCTCCAAACCTGCAGGCCCTGATCCATTATTGGTTTCCACGTTTCTGCTTTTTTCCACGTCTCTGCCCGATTCATCTGTGATACTATATTTATCTCTTTTCCAGCTCTATATCTCACAACCCCTCTGGCAGTGTTTTATAGCTGTTTAACAAACTCAGCATGACCCCCTCCATGATTAGTGGAATACCCGTCAGCATATTCTCCCCCAAATCAGGCAGCATTGTGCCAGGACTGTTGTTTCCAAAAACAGGACGCTCCGTGCAGCGCTCTCACCGGAGCACTTTAAAACCCAACACAAAAACATAATTATTTTTAAATCAGAAGGATTGTTTTGAGCTGAAAAAGACTCGATTCTTTCACTTCCACGTCTTTGTCTGTGTGTTGTACTTAGAATGATGTAATATAAATTTGAAATACTTCCACATGACTGAGAGCGTTTTCTTTCCAACCCGCAGATTTCGACATTTACGTCTCAAACAAAGGAAACTGAGAGATTACGTCAGTGAGATGGTGGACCTCCCAAAGGTAAATGTTTCTCTGTGAAGACAAGAAAAAACACTATCCTCGTTTCCAAATGTTAGAAACTTTGTAGGCTATAAAAATCTAAAACATGAGAGCTGCTGCAGTTTATGCCTCATGCTGGACTGAGTTATGAGGGAAAATGATTTTATTCAGACAGTTCACATCTTCTGAAATGGGTTTCTGTGGAAATGTTATGATCCATTAATAGTGTTTCAGCTGTTGTAGAGAACTCTGAATGGCCTCAGTGAGAAGCAGAGATTTGTTCTGACAACTCTTAATAAAGAGGTCATTTCAATGTGCCTTAAAACAGTTCACTTTTGGAAAAATCCATAATATTTGCAAACGCTATTTAAAACTTTAACCTGCACCATTTGGTAAAAACATATTTTAGTCTGACTGAAGGATTAAATGAACTTAACTGAGCAAACAAAAGCACTAAACTTAAAAATGTTTACAAAATATGAAGATGATAGAAAAGCACTCTAAACATTATTAGCTTACATCCAACTTAACTTTAGATTGTTACCTGATGAGTGACTGGCTGTATTAGTGCACTTTAACGTCTCAGTTTACCGCAAACATTTTAAAAAATGAGAAAATTTTACTATATAGCAAAAACAGTAAAGTAAAAACATGTGAGGCTAAAATTGTAATAAACACAAAAACAACTCTGAAAAGTAAATAAATAAAAAAACATCAAAGAATTAAAAAATCCAATGAAATGTAGTAAGCTCCTTTTAAATGGTCATAAATAACATTGTTCCATATTGTTTGTTTCTAAAGTGGTGAAGGTTGAATATGAAACAAGCTTTAGGCGTTTAGAGGTGTGCAGAATGAAGGTGCAGTATTTCCTTTAAAAGCTACATTTTAATGAAAAACTAATCAAATATTTATGATTACATCTATCAGCCAGTAGAGGGCACCATACCAGGTTGGGGGAGGATAAAAGATCTGAAACCAGTGAGTTCAGGTGAAGCCTACAGCAGCAAACCCGGTATCCCGACGGCTGGAAACCCTGTTGCAGCTACCTCCACACACACTGGATGTCACTTTGGTGTTTGTGTTCCATGTTCCATTTAAAAGCTAGCTCAAACCCATTTCATGACTATTCCAGTGGGAACATGATGAGATTCCAACTGCAGTAACTTTCTCAGCTGCTAATTTCCCTGAAAACAAACAGATTTTGTTTTATGTAATCAGCTCTGAAATTTAGAATGATGTAAAGATTTACGAAACACTTCGACTAGCTGTTAGCTCATCAGTCCGATCAGAATTCATCTGTTCTACCAGAGGCTGCTCACAGAGCTGAAACACACATCTGGACTCCCTTCAGAACTGCAGGGGTCACTTACTGATGGAGCGCTTTTAAGCTGGTTGCTTCACCTGCAGCTATTCTATCATAAACTGTTTTCATCTATAAATATTAAAGATCCAATCTGCTCGTTGGGTTTCATTCAGATGCAGATGATCATGTGTGACCTTAGCGCCAACTGGAACAACTCATACCGAGAGCTGGAGCATCGAATCCCCTCCATGGAGCAGAAGCTGGACGAGCTGAGGTGCTGCTTCCAGCAAACCTCCAAGTTGCTGTCTGAGGCGCTGCGTCACCGCAACCCAGAGATCAGGTATAAACACCAGCTACGTCTGCCAGAGGCTGCATAGACCCGCTGACGGCAAATGGCAGGATGTGGTAGCTGAGCTGATGTGGAAAATGTTTAGCTTTTTTCCTCTTTGCAGGTGACACGACTACAAACCCTTAAGAAGTGTCTGTAGACTTCAGCACCCATAAATCATCTCCACACAGGGCTGCTACTGACTCTTGGAACTGTGAAGTGTTTGGAGGACCAGCAGACGTATGAAAGATCTGGTTGGGTGGAGGAGCACTGATGGATGTCCAACCAGACAACACTTTCAGTTTCTGAGAACATTAGATGTGGTGCAAAAGCAAAAAAATCATCTCAAAACAAGAAAAAGTGCATCTCATAAACCACAAGACGCAAAATTTTATAATTTTGTAGATAAAACTCCATCGTTGCCTGATTCCTGTAGAATGTTTAACATTTATTTAAGATTTGTTTGTAGTGATTTCCAGTGTATCTTATCAATAATAATTATTCTTACCCCAGCACCAGATTAATCAATGGTCACTCAGTTTATTTATTAGCAAACTTTTCAAACTGTGCATCTTATTTCCCTTTTCTGTACGTCAATCCAAAGAAACCGGCTTTGAAATGAAGTGATTTAATTCATTTTCACAGAAAGCATATTTTATTTTACAGTACAAATCTTGATCTGTGGAAACTTCCTGGTTTTGGATAAAAACGTCTTAAATAATGTTTACATTTTGCTCAGTAAGAAAATATGTAAAAATTCCCACCTGCCTCCATTTCAAAAATGACCCAACTGCTCCACCTAGTGGCCAACAGTCACACTTTTAATTACTGTCTCAGGGTCATACTCACGTTTACCTCCAACTACAGGGAAAAAACTGTCTCTAAAAGATCAAGAATGATGTTAATAATAAAAACCATCAAAATGATTTAAAAGAAAAACTGGAACATTAATGACAAGAGTGCACTTTATGAGTGGAAAACTGGATTAAACATGTTTTGGAAATTGAAACCGTGATGTTTTAACAAAACAAGACATTTTCTTGAAGTGCCTTGTTTTTGTTTTTTCTTTTCAAACCTTCCGCTGACTTATTTTAATTTTCTGGTTTATATGTGATGAAAACATTTCTCCAATCCAGAGAATGAGCGTTTCACCTCAACATTTCAGAATAAATGTTTTCTTAATTCAAACTAACCAGTGACTGACAGATGACGTGTGAAGTTTGAACATTTAGTGAAGTATAAAAGTAGACTGATGTTCATTAACTGTCCCTTATTTTGCTCTTGTTCTTAATTTGGTGCCATAAATACGCTGAAGGACTAAAAAAACGCAGCCCACATTCACATATAAAGGGCATTCCGCATTTCTTCTTCACTTTCCTTTTTATCGTTTGTCCACGATGAGACTTCTTCTCAACTTTGTCCACAAGGTGCTTTGCAAAGCGTTTGGCTCCAGTGAAAGTGTCGCCACAGCTGACGCAGATGTAGCTTAAGGCCTCGGCGTGCTGAAGGCAGTGTCTCAGCAGGTGCAGCTGGTGTTTAAAGTCCCGCCCACACCAGCACCGGTGTGAGCGCCGACCTCGGTGGAGGTAGCGATGACTGATGAAGAAGGAGGGCTGCCTCAGGATGGCGCCGCACTGCCTGCAGGGGTGAGGGGGCTTGGAGCGCCAGCTTGAGTTCATACGTTTCATCAGAGCCAGCTGGCGGCTCTTGTTCTCGAACAGGGCCAGAACGGTGGCGGTGGACGAGTAGTCATGGTCAGAGTTGATGGCGTTTGGAGCTGGGCTGGAGGTACTGGGAAGAAAAAGTGATGGCTGGTCTACGGGTGAGGCAGATGAAGGACGATGTTCTGATGCAAGAAAAGGGAACGAGTTGGACAAAGAAGCTTCATGAGTCCAGCCAACAGAAACATTCCCGTTAACCACCTGGTTTGATTCCCTTGCAGGAGGGACACCTGACTGGATTTGCGTGCCAAGAACACCTGATAGTTTCTTTTCATCTGTCAGAAGTGATGGATTAGTGATGATGCACACTTTGGTGCTGACCACTGATGAGTGAACTTTGGTGACATGAGCCAACAGAAGCTTTTTTGAGACGAAAAAGGACTTACAGATGTTACACGCTTTGGGCAACATCTCAGAGCAAAAGAGCACCAGAGACGTCTGTGGTTTGGGACAATGGGAGTGGGAGTGGAAGACCTTCTTTGGGAAGACCTGACCACAGCTATTACACAAATACAGCGGCATGTGGTGCTCCTGGAGTTCCGCCTCATTAGAAAATAAATCCTTACACAGAACACACTGGTATCTTTTTGCACCCGTACACTGACGCAGATGGAGCCTGAGCGACTTGTACGGCCCTCCGCCACATTCAGAACATAGTCTACCTCCAGGCTCGGGGCCACACTCCGAATCCGAGCTGTTCGAAGTGTCACCCGAACTGGCAGACAATGTCTCATCATCGGATCCTGAGTTTGATGAAAGCTTGTTCCAGTCTGGATCACTGATCATGCCATCGTCATCATCTTCACCAACTATGTATTCTGTAAAGAACCCAGATATTTCAGGGTTGTCCTGCTCTGGCCTCACACTGGAGGCAGAGTTATGAAGGATGAAGTTGTTGCTTTGCTGCTCGGTCATCTCATTAGAGAAGCCGTCACTGTTCTTATAAACTAAAGATGAACCATTCTGAAGAGCGGCAGAGCCCGTGCAGTGCGTCTTTACACGTTTGTTCCTCATGGTACCAAACCCCTGGTGGCACCTGGGGCAGCGAGTGAGTGCTGTCCAGCTGGATGGAGGGAGACGTCAGGGGACAGGGTAATCCAGCTGATGAGAGGTGGCTTCAGTGTTGTGGCTTTTGTAATATAACAACAAGCTTGTTAACTTGATGACTTCTTCCCAACATTTAGCCTCATGATCTTGCTGCCAATTCCTGAATAAATGCCAACCCTCGTGTTTGCTGGAGTCTTTATGCATAAGGGGCTGGGCGAGGAAACATCTGCTGTTCTGCAATTCAAACAAAAACAGAATTAATCGCTTTCTGCTTTAGAGAATCATTCTTCATTACACATTTAACATGTTTGTTAACAGTTGGTTGACTTATTCCTTATGTTGGTTGACAGGTTCCACTGTCCTGCTCAACTTAGATCTTTTCCCTCCTTTAGCATACCGGATTTTAGCTAATGGCTAATTAACAGGCGCGTGCTCGGGTCGTTGGTGTGAGATGAGTCAATCCTTTATTACAGGTGTGCTAGAGCAACAAAACATGTAAAACATGCAGGACAGTGGGTCCAGGGGAGTGTTAGAGGAGTGAAACATTCTCACAACCAGGCAACCCTTTATTAACTCTGTTTATTTAAAAGGTGAAGTTAGACAAATACTCTTTTGCTACCTCTGATGGAAATGATCTCATACTGGATACGACAGCACATGAATGAAAAAGAATAAAAAAAATAAGCACAAGAGAACAATTCTGACGTTTTTAATCAAAACTTCTAAATAATGTTATAGTTGATCCTACTAAATATGACAAGACCTTGTGTGGCTCAATATCTGGGAAACTGTCTGGATTATTGAGATTACAGCGTTTGCTAAAACTGATCTGATGTTATCATACTGACAGGTGCAGACACCATGTTAATCAGTAGATCCAGTGTTTATGTCTGAGTTTTCTTAAAATCCCTTTAGAGGTTTATAAGATATTGAACTAGAACACACACACACACACACACACACACACACACACACACACACACACACACACACACTTCCTAGATTTTTACAATTTACACTGCTCAAAAAAATAAATAAAGGGAACACAACAATAAGACACCCTAGATCTCAATGAATGAAATGTTCTTACTAAAGACTTAGATCTGGATTTGGAGTCACGCTCTAAATTAAAATGGAAAAACACCGTATGGGTAGGGCTAGGCAATATATAGAAAATTCATCAATATCTAAATTTCTGACTTTTATCGAGATAATTTTTCCCATGTCAATAAATTAGATAATACAAAATGAAAAGATGTGTGTAGGTTGGCAACAAGCTGTACCACCTTGAGTCACATAAACACGTAACTCTATAAAACATGTGACAGCCCCATCTAGTGGACAACTTTTGTTTCTGCGCATACCTGTATTTGTCGTCCATTTATCGTTATCGAGGTGAAATCCTCAATATATCCTGATATTGATTTTGGGCCATATCGCCCAGCCCTAACATGGGCTCATCCAACTTTGGTGTAATGTCCTTAAAACAAATCAGAATGAGGCTCAGTAGTGTGTGTGGCCTCCACGTGCCTAACCTCCCTACAATGAATGCCTGGGCATGCTCCTGATGAGGTGGTAGATGGTCTCCTGAGGGATCTCCTCCCAGACCTGGTATAAAAATATCCACCAACTCTTGGACAGTCTGTGGTGTTGGTGGATGAAGCAACACATGATGTCCCAGATGTGCTAAATTGGATTCAGGTCTGGGAAACCGTCGAGCCAGTCCATAGCATCAAAGCCTTCAACTGCTGACACACTGCAGCCACTTTAGGTCAAGCATTGTCTTGCATTAGCAGGAACCCAAGGCCAATATGGTCACAAGAGGTCTGAGTTTGGTACTTAATGGTGGTCAGGCCACCTTTGGCGAGCACATGGAGGGTTGTGCGGCCCAAACGCCACCCAAAACCATTATCAACCCACGGCATAACCAGTCATGATGGAGGATGTTGCAGGTAACAGAATGTTCTCTATGGCGTCTCCAGAGTCTGTCACGTCTGTCGCATGTGCTCAGTCAACCTGCTTTCATCTATGAAGAGCACAAGGCGCAGTGGCGAATCAGCCAATCTTGGGTGTTCTCTGGCAAATGTCCTGCACGGTGTCGGGCTGTAAGTACAACCCCCACCTCTGGAAGTCATGCCCTCATACCACCCTCGTGGAGATTGTTTCTGACAGTTTGAGCAAACACATGCACATTTGAGGCCAGGTGGAGGTCATTTTGCAGGGCTCTTGCAGTGCTTCTCCTGTTCCTCCTTGCACAAAGGCAGAGGTAGCAGTCCTGCCACTGGGTTGTTGCCCTCCTTTGGCCTCCTCCTCCCTCATGTACTGGCCTGTCTCCAGGTAGCGCCTCCATAGAGCTCCGGACCCCACGTGACTCTCAGTTAGTAGACGCCATTTTGGCAGGAAAAAAGGTAAACAAACACGGATGTAACCATGAACGTGAACGGGATCCGCTTGGATTTTACTTCGTCGGAGTTTACTTCACACTTTAAAACCGATGAAATCGTTTTATATAGTCAGAAATTAAATAGACTAAACATCTCCGACCCTTACCCTGCCCCTGGGATACTTTTTAAAAACGCCAGAAGCTGTCAGAGCGGACTTCTTACCGGACCTGGCCGGGGAACCCCTTGGGATTTACCCGGAGGAGCTGGCTCAGGCGGCTGGGGAGAGGGAAGTCAGGGCCTCTCGACGCTACTGCCCCCGCAACCCGACTCCGGATAAGCGGATGAAAATGGATGGATGGACAAATAACAGATTTACACGTAAGTAGTTTAAATAGAGTGCTGTGCTGTTTGAATGTATAAACCGAACACCAAGAGAAATCACTAGTTTGATTTTTTTTCCATCAATAAAATAAATATGTCAGGCAGGAGCGTCTCAGGATCTGTCTGAGATCTGTCTCGGTGAGACAGATAATAGCAATCCAAAGTGCTTTTTATGTGTGATCTGACAATTGATCAACCATTGCTTAAAAATTAAATACAGCTTAGCCGGTTAATTGCTGTGATCATAAAACACGTAAATGGCCGCACGCAGAAATCACGAGGCAACGTTTTACGTGACGTTTACTTGTTGCTATGAGTAATAAGACAGAAAAAGCCACGCCAAAATAAGTTTAGGAAGCCCACTGAGAATCGTAATAAAAGCATTTAAAATAACTACCATACACAGTTGAGGAAACGTTGGTTTAAGTACCTGATATGAAGTGGTCGCTGCATAAGCGAAAACCTTTACTCTCGGGATCCCACAGCTTCATTTTCGCCCGGTCACTAGCGCGTTTTATTACAACGATCCAACGTTTGCGGCGCTCCGGATCTTGGGGAATCCTGTAGATGGCTCATTCCTTATGTCGTCCGCGTCTGTTCTGCATCCTGGGGCACAACAGGAATCTACCATATTTCCCGTTTGATTGAGTTTTCTGACAATAACAAATAGTCCAGCTGCCGGCTTCTGCCTGCCAATATGGCGCCGTTTCGATTTGAACTGTTGCATGCCGGGAAACGTGACGTCAAATCCCGGAGCTCTATGCTCTGGAAAACTGAGAAGTGGTCTGTCACCACCTGCAGAACCACTCCTTTATTGGAGATGTCTTCCCAACTGCCTATAATTTCCATCTGGCGTCTGTTCCATCTGCACAACAGCAGTAACACTGATTGTCAATCAGTGTTGCTTCCTAAGTGGACAGTTTGATCCACAGAAGTGTGATTGACTTGGAGTTGCATTGTGTTGTTAAAGAGTTCCCTTTAGTTTTTTGAGCAGTGTAAATACAAATCTTAAGATATACCTGTGCTCAGAAAAGTCAAAGATCTAAATCAAATCATTTAAAATAGAGTAACTGTTAAGTTGTTTTGTGTGAGAGGTTTTGTGGAAAGAATTAAATGTTTTACTCTGGAAAAATATCATCAAGGAAGAAAGATATTTCCTACTGAAGTCATTTTATTCTAATTACATGTTATAAATATTATACGTCAAGGTAAAAGTCTTGCAAAACGTACATGATATGATCAAGTTACGCTCAAGTAATCTTAACATTTTTATCAGCCCTCTTTCTGAGGTGGTCTGCTTCAGGCTGACCAGTGCCAACACAGACACAGACTATTGGCCGACTCAAATTCACGTCTTCCATTAGGGGAAGCCTCTGATAGGTGGGTAGAATCAGCCCACATGGGCTTAATGCATGCATGAGTCATTATCATGCTGATTACCTAGGAGCTGTGAACGTGTCTGACTGCATTCCTTGCATCCCTAGGCAAGGATGTGTGAAATCAAATGGGCCAGGCTGGGGCCGACTGGGGCTATCCGGGCAGTGTGGAGCCAATGCTAGTGGGAAAGAGGCATAAGGGAGAGCCCAGCCACCCTGCGGAGAAAACTGATTTTGGCCGCTTGTATCTGCTATCTCATTATTTCGGTCACTACCCAAAGCTCGTGACCATAGGTTTGGGTAGGAACGTAGATCGATCGGTAAATCAAGAGCTTTGCCTTCCGGCTCAGCTCTCTCTTCACCATGACAGACCGTTACAACGCCTGCATCCCTGCAGACGCGGCACCAATCCACCTATCGATCTTGTGCTCCATCTTTCACTCACTCCTGAACAAGACCCCGAGATACTTAAACGCCTCCACCTGAGACAGGACCAAGTCCCTGACCCGGAGAAGGCGTTATACCCTTTTCTGACTCATGACCATGGTCTCAGATTTAGAGGAGCTGGTTCTCATCCCAGCGGCTCCAGCCTGGGCTGCAAACCACTCCAGTGAGAGCCGGAGATCATGTTCTGATGAAACCAACAGGACTAAATCATCTGCAAAAAGAGACTCACTCCTTAGACCACCAAAATAGAATTGGTGACAAAGGGCAGCCTTGCCAGAGTCCAACTCTCATTGGAATGCTGGTAACAAGCCTTACAGATTTACTCTCAGGTGGAGCATCAAAGCGTCTGCTTTTAATGTCACGCCTGATACTTAAAACTATATTGTTATTGTTTTTGAATGTTTTGTAATTCCGACCAGACACGGAGTCAGAGGTGAAAGAGAAAGGAAGAGACAAAAGATGGGGGGGTCCACAAAAATAAACAATAATGAACAAGAATCTGCTTCTAGACCTGCAGAAAGAGAGAGAAAAAACATGGGACACAACAACAATACAACAAGATCAAGCTATCACTGCGTCAACTTGATGAAGAAATTTAATCAACACTGTTTAACTGAAGAATCACACGATAATAAATCACAGTGCATTAAGTGCCCACCATAGTCTTAAGACATGTGTTGAACGTACCCAAGTCCATACTTATGAGAGCACCATGTGAGCACCTGTGTGTGTACACGCGCTTGTTTATGTAAGGTTTCTCTATAGGAGCGTCCAATAGAGAGTGTGAGGGGCCACAGATCTGCCCCCTAAAGATGTGCAGGAGACGGGGGGAGCTCCAAGTCCCAGAGATCCAGGCGCTGCCCCAGACCACAGGGACCCCAGGGAGACTGCGACCAGAAAAGCCCCAGCCCCCCTCGAGAGGCGCAGAGGATCGCCCCGGGGGGCCACAACCAGCAGCCGGCAGAGTCCCGGGAGATATCAGCGGCAAGCCCACAGGCCCGCCCGCAGCCTCCCACCCCCTAGCCGGCCGAGCCCAGGACCCAGGGGCGACCACCCCCGCCGGGGACCCAGCAGAGCCCATGGACCCAAACCCCACCAGACAGCCACCGGGATTGATCAGGCAGATGCCAAAAATCTTAAACCCCCTGACCTGGGAGCCACGAACACTCAGGCAGACCAAGGCACCACACCCGTCACCAGGTGTGGCATGGGGAGGGGGGACAGCAATCTATATCATCAAAAGAAGTCCCAGGAGAGGGGAGGAGTCAAAGGCCCCACCTCAGTCATATACAAACACAGTCACACACTCCTTCCCTCATGCTCACACATACACATACAACCAAAAACTTACAAAAATGTACACCGGACACCCACTCATGCTCCCCATACACACCCTATTCACTCTGGTCCCGGTACTGCTGCACATGGGGCACAACCATTACCGGTTCCAAGAGTTCGACCCTTTCTGCTGGGGTGCTGATGAGCAGGCCTCCCCGCCCAACGCTGAGCACAGCAATCCACCACCCCAGACCCCAACCGGACGGCCGGATCTCCCTTCTAGCCTCCAGCCCCAGGAAGCCACGTGACAACAGAGGTGTGCTAAGACCCCTAGTCTCCCTCCGCCTGCTCCAATATGGTGATAGTGAGTGTTGATGAGGTGTATTCCATGGCTGTGATGAGCGGGCTGTGCGGGTATCGTCTGGCCTATGCCAGCTGATGCCACCACACCACCCCACTTGCACCCACAGCCCTCAGTGTCTAAGTGCAGTTTAAAATTGGAAGTGGGCACCGGCACTTGGGATGAGGCTGAAAAATCCCCCTGCCAAGTTCCGTTGGATGTGCTCACTCCCAAGGCCCTAAGTGTGTGTTTGCGTGGAATGTCATTGGTGGAAGTGTTTAAGGTGCAAATAAAATTGGGGGGCAGGTTGCCACAGGAATGCGGAAATGGGGTCCATACTCGCACTCCCTGACTTGTCCACCCCCCAAGGTCCTATGTGCATGTTTGTGTGATGGTGTGAGGGAGCAGGAGGAGAGAAATGTGTGGGTATGGGGAGGAATGACTGGTTGGGCTTAGCCCTCCAGGGAGCCAGCTCCCCCACTGGCCCCAATAGGCACCTCTGTTATCAAAATGCCACCCAGGGCATGGAGACCCGAGCCCATCTTGCCAGGGCCCAAACCAGCAGCATCACAGAGCCTCACGGAGTCCGAGGACACCAACCCAGCCCCACCCCAGCAGAATATCTATGCCCATTCCTGCATTTGCACAACTTCCAGACTATAAAAGACATAGGACATCCAGGTAAGGTTGGGTCCTCCCCCTCCCTGACTTCCCCCTCCCCTGTGATGGCACAGCAGAGGAGCCAAGGTCTACCCGAGGCCCCTGAACCCGAGTCAGGCACTGCTGCATGTTCCTGCCTTCTCCCCGGCAGCATACATGTCAGGACCTGACCCCCAAGGCCCCGCCCAGATCCCCCCCATGGGGCCGACCACCCCCACACCCCGAGCCCCCAGGCCCCCACCCAGACCCTCTCTGGGTGGGAGCTCTCTTTTCTAAACATCCGTCCAACGAGATGGAGAATGAAAGCTTGTGATTAGTCAGGACATTGCTGTCATCAACAGCGCCACTGTTGCACCATCAAAAACATAGAAAGCCAAAGATATCTAGCAGCAGACACAGAGCAGCTTGAGGAATACCTCATGAAAAAACAAAACAAAAAAAAATCAACCTTTTCTTCATCCGTGAATGGAGGAGTGAAAAAATGCGCAGTTTTATTCGTGGCCGAAAATGACGGGAAACGTGGGGGGCGAGCACATGACGAGGTGGAGAACGAGGGACTAATTTGTCCGTGTTAAATAGTAACTAAAACAGATATTACACAATATTAAATGCTCTATTTTGGACCGGATACATGACAGGACGAGCGCTACACCCTCTGTTGTCCTGGTGGGGAATTGCTTTGCAACACTCCCCAGGAGACAAAGAAGTCTGAAGGCAAAACATCTCCGTCCGTCCGTCCATGGTAATATTGTGGATGATAGGATATGAGTCACCTCTAGATAGAACTTAAACTATTTTACATTAAATATAAATATGTAATTAAATGAAAGTGCCTGTGTGACATTTCAGACATATATCTCTAGCTCTCAACTATGTATGTATGTATGTATGTATGTATGTATGTATGTATGTATGTATGTATGTATGTATGTATGTATGTATGTATGGATATATGGATGGGTGGGTTAATGGATGGAGAGATGGATATATAATGGATTTTAAGATTTTTTGGGGGATTCTGAAATATTTTATCCTATTTTCTGTTATTTTAAATGTATGTATTTTAATGGTAAATAACTTCCAAAACGTCTGAATTGTCAAAATAGACAAAACGGCGATCTGATTTATCTCCCGGTTACGTAAGAGGATGAGGTAGACGTAGTCAACTGAAATGGTTTTCCAACAGCCTTGAAGGATTACCTCTTGAAGCTCATCAAGATAATGCCAAGAGTGTGCAAAGCAGTAATCAGAGTAAAGGTGGATATTTTGAAGAAAATAGAATATAAAACATGTTTTCAGTTGTTTCACCTTTTTCGGTTAAGTACATATCTCTGCATGTGTTCATTCATAGTTTTGATGCATTCAGTTAGAATCTCCCAATGTAAATGGTCATGTAAACAAAGAAAACACATAGAGTGAGAAGGTGTGTCCAATCTTTGGCCTGTACTGTAGATGGCTATAAACCGAATGTCTACTTGAGTAAAAGGTATAATCATGAGCAGATGGGTTAAGCAGCCTCCATGCATCTACCAAACCAAAGTGATTTTATAGCATCCAAAGCGTTCTTAGATCTAAGATCTGGCTTTCCCAATTTATCCAGAAATACATCCAGGGCCTGATTTAAATCTCCAGTCTGAATAACTGGGTAGTCCCCAAAGCCTGAACACATGTCTAGTTTTAGAAAAAAGTCAGGATAATCTTAGGTGCATAGATATTGCCAGGATATATTTTATTCGGATAAATCTACTAATAGAACGATTACCCGACCCTCTTTATCTTTAAATTAGCTCTTTACTAAAAATAAAATAGGCACACCCTCTTCTTCTGACAGTGTTATGATAAGCTTAGCCCACGCATTTGTGTTGCTTGTATTTGAAATCCAAGTTGTGTTTAGGCGCACATGCAAATATTTAAAAGTTCATCATAATAAACAGTATATTTTGGTGTGCCCTCTTAACGTTGTGGATCATTCCAGAATAGTTTCCCCCTCTTCCCACTAAATAACTACTATTAAGGATAAAATAAACAATAACAAATGGTTAACGAGATGTCGGACCATCAGAATCCATCTGAACTTCACAATCCAAACCTCCATTAATTTACTATTAATAAACACTGTTACAAATAGCTACCGTAAGAAAAGTAAAATGAAGTATTTGTAGTCACCAGTTCACGTAACATACTTACCCCAGACCACAAACAGGGAAAAGCTCACGATTTCACATTGCTTTGGAAAAAAAGCCCTTCTGTTAGGATGCTTCTAAAAAGCAAAAATCATGACCAAAAACCAACCCACTTCTCTTCATATGCATAAGGAGCGCATCTAACCGAACACGTGGTGTTGTTACAGGTATATCGGTTCCAAAAATAAGGACAAACAACTCCTCGATTTACTTTAAAACATGATTTTGTTCATGGAGTCCGAATACGCAAGACAATTCACTTCCGGTTTCACCGGAAACAGTACACTTCCACAAGACATGTCTTACAAGGCCACAATCAGATGGCTTTTGTGTTTCTGTCTAATATTTCTGGACTAAATACACTTGTTGTTTAAATTTAATATAACTGATTTTATAATTGCAGATGTTGGAATCACACAGCTATTACACAGCTAAAAACAGCTATTACAAGCTAAGTATATAACTTGCACGCCTACATCTCCCAAAATACAGAAATACACATTAAGCAGAACATGACCTTTGTCTTCTGATTCTATCACTCGGTGGTCTCAAATGGTCTGTCTGTAGTCACATGGAGGTAAATAATTATTAACGCTCGAAATTGTTATAATAATTATTATTGTGTTGTTGGATGTTATATTATCACAGAATAGGAACTAATGATACTTGTATGAGTTTCCAAACGAGCTCTTTTACCAGACGGAATATGTTTGTTTCGTAGTAAAAGGTATTTCGGATGGGCGGTGACGTTTTGTCAATCGTGGTTTCCGTTGCAGTTGCTCCGTCTTGCTCAACGGTAAGCCCCGAGTTCAAAAGCAAGTACTCACGGACAAACGTTAGCCACAAGTGTTTACAAGTGATTGAGCTTAGCCTTTTCCGATATCTCTTTAGGTTTTCTGCTGCCAGCTTTAACACTGGTGCTGTCTTTAGATTTTATGTTCCAACTGTAAATCATGTCAGAGTCCGGTCACAGTCAGCCCGGTATGTACGGGCAGGGACGCAGAAGGAGGCGACGCCGGGGAGAAAGAGAAGCTGGACCTCCAGGACAAAATCTGTCTGGTCCCAGTCGAGATCGGGAATATCAACCGAGAGAACGAAGGGTAGCGTGAAGATGTTCCCAAAAGCATACATTTCTATTCTGATTGTTGGCTACCTTATCCGTGTGTTACATATTAAACATACATTTTTGTGAAGCGCCTCGTGATTTGAGAGGCGCTATAGAAATGATATTTTCTTCTTCTTCCCCCTGGTTAGGATGGGAGCGAGGATCCACCAGGCCCCCTCATCCAGAAGACCCCCATTATTTTGGCTAAACCCCCAAGTGAAAGGGTACGTAGTTTGTGCCGTAATGTAGAATTAAGTGATAGTTGCAGGTCAGTCAAACTTTCTATTGACCCGAGCTGATCTTTTCTAAGGCAAAGTCATCACAGAATGCACCAATCAGTGGAGCTCCTGTACTGGAGAAGCCCATTATGCTGATGAAGGCCAGAGATGATGCAGGGAAGCCAGGGACACCTCTTGAATCAACCGCCCAGTCTGCGGGTCCTGGACCCTCCAAGATGGAGAGGGAAGGGCAGCGACCCACTCAGCCCGTATACCAGATCCAAAATCGAGGGATGGGTGCTTCTGCTTCTGGCAGTGCTGTGGACCGTGAGTGGACCACGAGGAGCTCTACAAACGCATCATTTTAGCTCTACATCAAGCAATCAATCACTTGTCGTGATTTGGGGTTATATAAATAAGCTGGATTGAATTAAATAAAACCTTTGAAATTTAAAATTTCAGGCAGATTTTCGGGTCAAATAAAAGCAAATTAATTATTTCCCTCCATCTTCCAGCCATGGTGGGTCAGTCCAAACTCCTCCATCCAGAAAAGATGAAGCACAGCATCAAGCTGGTAGATGATCAGATGAATTGGTGTGACAGTGCCATGGAGGTGAGTTAATGTTCTTCGTGAGTTAAACGTAATGACATCAGTAATTTACAGTGTTCACTCCCCATATGACGTCTTTTTCTTTTATGTGCTGCAGTATTTGAGGGATCAGACAGATATGCTGGTGGTGGGAGCTCTTGGGCTGCAGGGAACTGGGAAATCTACCATTATGTCTCTGTTATCTGCTAACACACCTGAAGAAGACCAGAGGTGGGTTTGTTGTTGGCACCAAGAACACAAGCATTTCTGTTAACTGCTCTCTGTGTTTCAGTGTGGTTAGTAAATGAGATCCAGATGATGTGTAATAGTTTAGACAGGTGACAGTGATGATAATTATCTCAGGAGTGTAAATGTGTGTGTTGTGTGTATATAATAACAGACACAAACACATAAACACACTGTGGCTGGTGAGGCTTCCTTGGCCTTGGTTTACTCGTGCATGTTTAATGATGAGGAGACAAGCTTCCACAGTACTCTGATGAAAAGTTATCAACATATTTATTCCACAGCTTGTAATCTTACAGCAGTGTCCAAAATTAAGTTTTCCTCAGTTTAAATAAAACAATGATACGGTAAGAAACCATATTGCTCTACACCTCACCACGCGCAGCTGGATGTAATGGGTTTTACAGCCCCACCCCGTGTGGCTGCCCTTTTCTTAAAGGGACAGTAACCTATTTTCTACCCTACATGAATTGACCAAAACAAGACTTCTTTTAACAAATAACCATTTTGAAATACACAAATGAAATTGTTTTTAGCTTAACTTATTCACAGACTTAAACGTATTTGAACTCAAACTTGGCTTCCACACACACACATTGCAAATTGCACTTTATAGAAATAAAGCAAGATATAAACATTTACAGCTTGCATAATTTTCAGTTTATATAAAATTAGCTGATCTCAGAAGTGTAAATGTCAGCATGCATCAGTATTGGCAAATATCAATTATTGGTCTGTCAGGTTTAAGCACCTAAGACACCATATAACAACACAACACAAGGAAAGAGACACAAAAGTCAGAATTCTGTTTTAAGCTCGAGGAGAATGACAGAGACAACACAGTGTGATCTCCACCTCACTGTGTGAAATCCCTCGCCACTCTGCCATTGGAATCCGAGCACCTCTATTACAAGTTGGGAGCTTCCCTTAGTTTACATGCCTGAAGAGCTTATCTAAAGGGAGGGAGGAAAACACAGCTCTCCGTCTTTAATTGTTACAAGTTTCAAACAAAGAGCATTCATTATTACACAAAGAACTTTCAGTGTCTAATCACACGATGAGTAGCAAGCAGTTGCACAAGTCAGCAATTGACAGATCAGCAGATCTATTCGGGTCATCTTTGGATCACATTAGGTCAGATTTTAACACCCTTAAAGTCTCATGAGGGAACTTTACAATACAGCAACTGTTTAAGTATCAAATGGTAAAATCATTAAGCATAAAACATGATCAGTGAAAACAATCTTTAATTAAAATAAAAGCATAAAGCATGACAAATGAAAACATGAATAATTATTCTATCACGGTCATAACAGCAATATTAATATCAGTATCGGCCCAAAACTTCGTTTCGGTGCATCCCTAATGAAGATATTTTATCATTCAGTATTTTACAAAGAGCTGTTTAGGTGCTGATGGCTGTGGGCAGGAATGATCTCCTGTAGCGGTCTGAAGAAGAGGAAGGTCTGTTGTTCTCTGACGGTCTCATGAAGAGGATGGGCTTTGAAGAAAAGAAATACACATGCTGGCTGTAACAAAACTGTAATAGTAATAATTTCCCTCTGAAGGTGTGGGAGACTGAAAAACTGTTTTAATTGTTATTTCTGATTATAATAGGTGAGTTTTTCATGCAGGCTGAACAGAAAAATAGTCTCCTACACCATCTCCTGCAGTAGCTTCTAACAGAAAATACACGTGAAACTCTAGGATTTGAAAAGCCTGACAGGTCTACGTCACACTGTGAATTGAGCTTTCCCGTATTGACTCACGAAGGGGAAGGCTGTTGTTTAGCGTCCAAAATCAGCAGAGAATGCCCCTTTCAGCAAAAGCTAACATTAGCAACTCAAACACGACTCAAGCTCCTCCTCCTCATTTGCGCAACCATGTTCATTCACCTTTAATATATATATATATATATATATATATATATATATATATATATATATATATATATATATATATATATATAATAAAAACATTTGAAGGTTTACAAGTAAACACAAGTAAACACACCACTTATACAATTCAAAACTGGGTACAGGCAGAAGCATGAGCTTATAAGCCCAACCCCCCAAACCATTTGAAACTTAAACACAATTTTAGAATAGCATACCGATTCCATAATTTATGCACCATTATTGAAATGTATGAGAATATATTCTAATCCCCATTCTTGCTTTATAAACAGTAATAACCTTTAATTTTTATGCATTTTTTCATTGACTTGATTCATAATATTTAACCACATTTGATTTAAACAAACCCTTAAACTTTAACATTGCTGAACAATCTTTTTGCTCCTGGTCTAATTTATTCCACACATCAACCCCAACACAAGAAACACAAAGTTGTTTCATTTTAGTTCTTACTTTAGGCTTTCTAAACATGTTATACCCTCTGAGATCATAAACACTCTCTCTGATCTGGAACAGATCCTGAATTTGTTTTGGCATCAAATTATTCATCACTTTATACATAAATAGTGCATTTCTTAATGTAACTAATTCTCTTAACTTTAATGCTTTTAAACGAATAAAAAGTAAATGTGTATACTCTCTACAAGCTGCTTTATTTACAAGTCAGATTGCTCTCTTCTGAATTATAAACAAAGGCTTTAAGTGGGTTTCGTAGGTGTTTCCCCACACTTCAACACAATACATGAAATAAGGCAGAATTAAGGAACAATACAAAAGATATAAAGCTTTTTCATCTAAAAATTCTTTAACTTTATAGAGAACTGCTAATGATTTAGATAACTGCTTTAATTGAGTCAATATGCGGTTTCCAACTTAACTTTTTTCTATGGTTACGCCAAGAAATTTTATTTCACTCACTCTTTCAATTTCTGTGTTATTTATTTTCAGATGTGTATCCACTGTAATTGCTCTGTTAGTAAATATGATCAATTTAGTTATATTTAGATTTAAAGTTAATTTATTTAAATCAAACCAACACTTTAATGCATTTAATTCTTTCTCGTCCTTGTTCATTAATGTTATTAAATCTTTCCCAAAACTTAGAACATTCATATCATCTGCAAATAATGTGAAATGTGGTGTTTTAGAAACTAAACATATGTCATTAATATAAAGAGTACATAACAAAGGACCTAGCACTAACCCCTGTGGGATACCGGTGGTCACTGTCAGTAGCTGTGAATCAGTGTTGTTAATGTGGACGTTTGGAGTCTGTTCTCTAAATAACTCTTAATCCAGTCATAGGCCACACCCCTGATGCCATATCTACACATTTTTTTTATAAATAAGTCATGATTGACAGTATCAAAAGCTTTGGTCAGGTCTAAGAACACCCCTACAGCATACTGTTTGTTGTCAGTCGCATCAGATATTTTCTCCACTAGATCAGCAATTGCCAGAGAAGTTGTCCGATCACGTCTAAAACCATATTGCTGTTCACATAGAATACCATGATGCACGATAAAGTCATACAATCTTTTATGAAAAATTGTTTCTAGTATTTTGGAGAATTGAGATCAAATAGAAATCGGTCTGTAATCAGAAAAGTCACGTTTGTCTCCAGCCTTATAGACAGGAATGACCTTTGCAACGTTCATCCTTTCAGGAAATCTTCCTGATTGGAGAGATTGATTACAAATATGTGTAAGTGGTTTGGCTAAAGTCTCAGTGATTTCTTTTACAACGGACATATGAAATCCATGCAAATCTGCTGACTTTTTACTTTTAAATTTTCTAACAAGTGTTATAACTTCATTTTCATTTGTGCCTTGAACAAATATGGTTTTATCTAAATTTGTTATTCTACTCACAGCATCAGCATCTACATTAGTATTTGCTATATCCTTTGCCAAATTTGGCCCAATTTCAGTAAAATACTTATTGAATTCATTTGCTATTTCTTTAGACTGATAAATTTTTTGATTGTCTTTTGTTAGAAAAATATTTGGAAAACTATTAGTGCCACTACCCTTTTTTATAATATCATTTAATATACGCCACATGTTTTTAATATTAGATTTATTTCCTTCCAATATATTTGTGCAGATGAAACATCCATGTCCCCGAGCAAACAGAGTCAGTGGTAGAGTGGCGTTGCTTTTATCCAATCTGGGGCAAGATGTCTAAATATCAGGAAATAAGTCTAAATCCTTCCGTTTGAAGTACAGCTGTGACTCGTGGGCCAGGGGGTTGTGGGCTTTTTTGTGCCCAGAGTTCTGCCTGCAAGGCTTTCATTCCTGCTAGAGATTAGTGCAAATGTATTGATTTAACCACCTTTAAGACTTTGTAAATGGAAGGTGTTCTACTTTTCCTGAACACTGAGGGGTGACATAACTCTTGTGTAGAGTCAAATGTTTCAGCTTAGAAATAAACTAGTTTTCAGACACCAGAAATATTTGTGGACAAAATCTCAGCTTAGTCAACACATTTGATTCCCTCTCAGTATCATTTGACTGCATCACTGGATTTATTTAGATTCAAGCTTTCTCTGTTCGGCAGCGTTTGTTGTGGTTTAATAGGAGGTAAACCCAATGTGTTTTTGCACAGGAGTTACGTGTTCAGAGCTCAGACTCAAGAGATCAAAGAGAGAGGAGGGAATCAGAGCTCAGGGATAGATTTCTTCATCACACAAGAGAGAATCATCTTCTTGGACACACAGGTGAGGAGATTTAAAGCAACACTGTCAGACGTTAGAGTGAGAATGTTTGAAACACCTTTTTTTTTATAGCCCATGCTCAGCCCGTCACTTCTCGACCACGTAATCAACAACGATCGAAAGTTGCCTCCAGAGTACAACCTTCCTCACACATATGTGGAAATGCAGGTTTGTATCTGGCCTGCTGGGGGCAGGACCCAGTAAAAATGATGCAAAATAGTTCAGTTTTTACTTGTTTTTAAATGTTTTTAATTGTTGTTTATTTATTTTTGACATTTTTTATGTAATCCTCCAACAGTCCCTTCAGATCGCAGCCTTCCTGTTTACGGTGTGCCATGTGGTGATAGTGGTGCAGGACTGGTTCACTGACGTAAACTTTTACAGGTGAGCTTCATTTGTATCAGATGCGAGTCGTCCTCGCCGCTCACAGATTAGGTAAAGGTTTGTCTCAGGAAGAGTCTGAGCTCAGCTAGAAAATACCTTCTCCTAAAGGAATGTGAAGTATTTCATTTTATATATTTAGAGGATATTTGTCTTCACTTTCTCATAAGCTCAACAATGCTCTTCTTTCAGTTGGTCTCATAAACAAAACATATGAGTGAACCCAGACCAGCATGAAATTACCAGCTGTCTAATGTGTGCAGAGTAGACGTGTACTTATCTGATCCAGAGTCACCAACAAGTCAGCAATCTGCTAATCAGCACTCTGAATTACAATAAGAGCTCTTGAATCTTCTTTTCTGGGGCGAAATTAACTTTATAGCACTGATGAGTTTAAAAACCATCATAAATGTTAAACCAAATTAACTCTCGTGTTCTGTAATGCCCTCCAACATTTTCACTTCCTTATCTGATTTTAGAATAGAATAGAACAGACTGTATTGATCCCACAGTGGGGAAATTCACTTGTTACAGCAGCACCAACACTTTAGAGAATAATTTGAAGAAAAATAAAATCAAAGGTACATGTATTTATACACATAGGCAGTAGTGTAGAATTGTAACCTTCGACCACTGTAACCACAAATAAAAAAGGAAAAGACTTGGGTTTCAACACTGCAGCATACACAGACATACTATGTAAATCCAGTATTGAACACATAATGAATACTGCATTGGTGTTATTGTGTACCAGGATAATGCCAGTACCAGTTAAACTGAGGAGTTACACACTCTTACTGCAGAGGGGATGAATGACCTACGGCAGCATTCTGTTTTACATCTGGGATGTCTCTTACGACTGAGTCACTGAATGGGGAATACCGAGGTCATATTTAAGCTTCCCTCAGCTTTTCGGATGATTTTAAACATTTTTTAATGCATCTACTTTGAAATAGGTTTAAAAAGCAGTTTCCTCAACCCAACCATGGAGTTTGTCCTGTTAAAGATGGCTGCAGCAGCTAGTCAGCATTAGCAAACACAAAAATGGCCGTTACTAAGTCAGTTAAAACTTGGTGTGGTCTCAGAGAGTCATCCACAACACAGACTCGTTTTTAGAAGAATATTTATTTTATTGAGAAATTGTTTTTGAGGGAGATTTAAAATACCATAATAAACATATTTAAGTCATTCTGCTGTTTAATCAAGAACAGTCATGTTATTATTATTATTGTAATTCTGTTGGTGTTTGGTGTAAAGCTTTAAAAATGACAAGTTTGACCATAAACTGACTCATGTTTGCTCAGAAATCTATGATTGTAAACTTTATCCTTTTAGATCAGGTTAGAAGAAGGAACTCTAACACATAAAGTGAAATGTTTATTTCATTTCGTCATGTGGAAACAAGTGAATTCACACACCAACACATTTAACGACGACTGAAAGGAGCGATTTAAATTCTCCACATGCAACAAATTAAATTCAATTTTATTTCTATAGCGCCAAATCACGACGAGAGTCGTCTCAAGACACTTCACATAATAAACATTCCAATTCAGGTCAGTTCATTAAGCCAATCAGAAAAAAGTTTCCTATATAAGGAACCCAGCAGGTTGCATCGAGTCACTGACTAGTGTCAGTGACTATACAGCAATCCTCATACTAAGCAAGCATGCAGCGACAGTGGAGAGGAAAACTCCCTTTTAACAGGAAGAAACCTCCAGAGGATCCTGGCTCAGTATAAGCAGCCATCCTCCACGACTCACTGGGGATGGAGAAGACAGCACACACACACACACACACACACACACACACGCACGCACGCACGCACGCACGCACACACACACACACACACACACACACACACACACACACACACACACACACACACACAACATTGTGATTTCTTAGTAAATATTCTATTTGGTGAGAGATAAACTTTGTTGTATTTATCCTAGTGAATCTATAATTAAACGGGTAAACTAGTAGTAGCACATCCAACGTCAAGGAAAGTAAAAAGTTATTATCAGGAGAGGGAGAATGTTTAAGTGGTTAGCAGCAGTGTGTTAGTCGATGGCCCCCTCCATGAGGCCACCACAGCTCAGCAGAACATCGTTGTAGTTTCTTCTGGGGAGAAAAACACTTAGAGAAACAATAAAGTTAACAGCTGTCAGCAAACACACCAGGAGTGTGTCTTACGTGGTATGAGAGCAGCATCTGGAAGCTTGTTTATTTCTGTCTTTTAAACGCCACGGGTGTCTTCATGTCAGAGCAGGCGTGCTTTTCTTTCCTTCTCCAGCCTTTCAGACGGTGAACGGGGGTTTCTAAGCAGTTGAGCTGAGCTCCAGCTCTTCATCATTCTAACAAAGTCATTTATTTCATTTCAAGAATTTCTGCTAATTTCATCCCAGTAAATAAAATAAAAGAAGCTTCACCTTTATGTCTAGTTGTGTTCTCCGGTTCTGCAGCGGCTCATAAAAACGCCTTCGTTTGAGGATCCAGGACATTCCTGAAACACGGTGTGTTATTACATTCACTTGTCTTAACTAGACTTAAAAAAATCCCAAACATTCCGGCTGTGTTTTCCTGTGGGGATGGTGCAGGATGTCTGAGGAAGGCGAACACGTAAGCTCATGTTGGCAGGCATGTGTTTCCCACCAGACACTCTCAGTGCATTTGAGGACACCTTCAGCCTATTTCCTAATTTGGAGTGTTGGTTTGGTTAGAGATGGAGGCTGATGCTTCTGCATTCACTTCATCTACCGTTCACATGCAGGAACACGCTCAGGAACGCCGGCTCTTAGTGGATAAACACACCTCATCTGATCATGTGTTCAGTTCGCCAGGACTTCAGACTTTTTCTATGATTGTTGCATCTTACAAACGTCTGATTTTGTTCCAGCATTATTGCCTTGAAGCTTTCTACAGCACAACAAGAACAACTGTTCTTCTTAAACCAAATAAAGTCCTTGGATAGCGCCTCCATTCACTAGATTTTGACTGAAACTTCTTATTGTAAGAAGGTCGTGGTTATTTAGGGGATTGAGGACTGTGTTGCCCTTGGAAACCCTTTCATCACCAAAAATAAATGACTTTAATGATAATGGGTTAACAAAGGATGTGTTTATATAGTTCTAATAAAAATGGTGAATTTATTCATAATACTGTTGCTGTGGCACCAAATAAAATCAGTCATGAGCTCGTTAATCTGTTCTATAACAGCATTTTAGACACACTCTGAAGGAATAATGAGAAATGTTGAGATGGAAGTTTAAGTGTCAAGAAGACTTTGAAATCTGAAGAAAATCTTGTTACTGATTTCAAAATGGGATATAAAAAAAGCAGCACTGGAGCAAAGACGTAGGTTTTCAGTGTGTTTTATGCAAACGAGCACATACACCAACTTGCATCTGGCTCTGAACACAACCTATAAATGTGAGATGTCCTGCTGGTTTAGGCTCCATAACGTTAGGGGACCGAAGAGGGACTGGTTAGGCTGAGTAGTGATCGACTCGTGCTCTACAACCTGGAATTGTAGCTGAATATCTGTGAATACGACTTCTCCATCTTTGTGTTTGCTAATGTTGATTAGCTATGGTGGCCATCTTGAATGGGGCTCAAAAGTTAATCAGTTTTTCCTCCAATGAGTTTTCAGAAGGTTTGTCAGGAAGGATGTTCAGCCTGTGGCTCTGGAGCCAGAAGTAATCTGTTGGCCCTTCTACTATGAGTCTTAATAACTTTGGCAAAATTAATGAAAAACAAACTTTTAAAAATACAAATACAATAAAAATGCAGGTTTAAGCAGCGTTTTTGATTTTTTCAGGGAGTAATTGGATTGTGTTTCCACAACATAATATTTTTTAGATCTGTTTGATTAGTGATTTGTGAATTTAAAGTCAGAATTCTCTGGTTCTAATCCTCTTGTGTAGATGAACAAGATGCAAACTGTCTTTTTTTTCCAAAGCTTCTGTAGCCCTAAACAAGTTTTATTTTTGTGGACTGAGTGTTTAAGTTGAAAGATTCCTGCTTTAGAAAATAAGCTTTAAGATAAAACACGAATCAAACTGTTCCCTAAAAACAGGGTATCCGCGGGTCCTTAAAAAGTCTTAAAAAGTCTTAAATTGGCTTTTCCAAATTTAAGGCCTTAAAAATCCTTAAAAATGACAAACAATCCTTAAATCCAGTTTCCAAAGGTCTTAAATTACCAAAGACCCAATAAACAAGATTATTTTATTTCGATAAAATTTTCGTGAATTGCTAGTTAGTCTTAAGCACTTTTTGTGTACGATGTTGCCGTAAGCGGAACCGTACACATTCAGTTGGTTGTGAAAGGGGGCTATTTTTAGATGAGCACATTAGCTGGTTAAGCTAGTGGGAGCTTGTGCCATGGGGAAGTGCAAGTTTAATGGTAACTGGATGGCTAATCCCAAGTTCGCGACGTGGTTAGCACCGGTTCCAGGCAATAGCTGGAAATTATAGCTTAGATTTAATTTTAAAAATTGCTTAAATTTGGTCAAAGTGGCCTTAAAAAGGGTCTTAAAAAGTCTTAAATTTGGCTCCCTTAAACCTGCAGATACCCTGTAAAAAGTCTCTTTTCCTATTTCTGCCTGCTGCTGCTGCTCTGACTCGACTCTTGTTGCTGTGAACACAGAAGATGTTGTGTTTTGACAGGTTTCTTCAGACTGCTGAGATGTTGAAACCTTCTACTCCGTCTGCGAGCCACGACAGCACCAGCTCCTCAGGCGGTGATGACGGAGCAGAGTACTATCCTCACATAGGTACCTGACACGACGACACAGAAAAACTCAGGTCCTGATGTCCTCTCTTTTGATTCATCTTTCCTGTCCAGTTTTCCTGCAGAATAAAGCCGGACGGGAGGATTTCTGTCCAAGAAATTTGAAGAACATGCACATGGTGGTGGACAAACTGATGGCTCATTCTCACCTCAGATACAAAGGTGCAAAATATCAAAAGAGCAGCATAGATATACTGTATTAGTGATTTATGATATCAGTACACATATGTTAGTATAGATATATCAGATCATCGACATAAAAAAGGGATGGCCATACACCACCCATTGCTCTGTGGGGGGCAGGTTTGAAGCCAAATGGAAGGTACCCACCACCGCCATTTTGGCCGTGTCACAGGACTCGTCACTCCCAGACAATCCAAAAATGGGAAAAGAGGTGGAGCTGAGGGTGGGGCTGTTACGGTTGGAAAAGGGTTGGAACCAAATGAACCAATGCAGCCACTAGCTAACGTAGCTAACCCAAGAAGCTAAGAATGAGCTCTGGGGTGGCCCACCTGCGCTGCCACCTGGTTTCCATGCGAGGCTGTCATGTGGAGCTCTAATATGGACTGTTAAAGTACAAGCAGAGCCTCAGACCGCTGCGATCATAGCCAGGCGCCCTGGCCGCATATGTGAGGTCATGCTCCGCCTTGGGTCGGAGATCAGTGGGAGATTAGCTACATGCTAACTCAGGCTAACAGAGGTTTCTTAGTGAGAGAAATGTGGTAAAGCCACTCCAAAATCAACTCAAAAAGCAGCAGTGTTCCTGTAAACTCCCTCAGATATATGTATGTATGTGTGTGTGTGTATATATATATATATATATATATATGTGTGTGTGTGTGTGTGTTATTCAACAAATTATTCAAATGAGATTTAGTGTGATTGTTAGGAAAACTAAGCAGAAGTGATAAATTATAATTTTGATTATAAACTCATGTTGATTATGACAGATTAGATCAGGGATTCCCAGGGGTGCGCGAGCTGCCGCTAGGGGGTGCGCGAGCTGCCGCCAGGGGGTGCGCGAGCTGCCGCCAGGGGGTGCACGAGCTGCCGCCAGGGGGTGCGCGAGGTGGAAAGTGTAATGGCTGCGGAGCTCAGAGAAGTCTGTCAAAAGTCACCATTAGCGTAGCCAGAAACTCATTTGTGGGTGGGCCTAAGAAAATGTAAGTGGGCCCAATAAACGTAATTGAAAACAAGTATATTTTGCTTGTGTGTGTGTGTGTGTGTGTGTGTGTGTGTGTGTGTGTGTGTGTGTGTGTGTGTGTGTGTGTGTGTGTGTGTGTGTGTGTGTGTGTGTCCTCCCCACATGCCCTAGCTCAGGGGTCAGCAATCCGCGGCTCTGGAGCTGCATGCGGCTCATCCATCCATCTGATGCGGCTCTGTGTTTGTAAAATAATGAATGGATATTTAAATAAAATGCTTTATATTTTACTGCATTAATTTTACATCTGTAAGCCAATTCTAAATGTAAAGATTGTCTGCGTAAACCTGAACAGGTCCAACCCGGTCTACTGTGAGACCGGTTAGACGTGTCACGCTTGTGCGTAATCATCGGCGCTTTATGAGCTGAAGACGATGTGAGATTCTGGGACTCTCCTCAGACGCCACATTGGAGACAGGAACAAGCACAATTCAGCCAAAGTTTCATCATCAGGGAACATTTTCTAAGTGACTAGTCTCTCTGAGAGACCGGGTTTGGAAAACTCGCTTCAGTGGAAGGAATCTTTCCGCATGCACTCTGTTTCTGCTACGCGCTCCAAGCCCCTCTCCACATCTTCAGCTCGCTGTGCACCTTATGTATGCGCTGACAGTGAGCTGTGCTGAGCGGTGTCCAGCTCAGGTGTTCAGAAGGAAATCTTTTCTTGAGTGATTTAGCTACATCTGTGATTTGCGAAACAAATAAAGTGTCAGTTCGTCTGCTTGCGTCAGGGTAATTCTTTCTATTCTTTTTCGTCAAAATAAACGGTCAAATACGGGAACTGTCCGGTCAACACAAGCCCTGCTTTTAACTGTTCTGTTTTCTTGTGAAAATTGTTACAAATTAAACTTGATTAACACCAGAGCCAGGCGCACTGCACTGTTATCTCCGTCACTGTAAATGAGGGAAAAACAAATTGATCGGACCCTTTTCTGACCTTCCCCACCTACAAAGTTTAACTACAACAATCAAACGTGACAGAGCCTGGATTTGTATTCTGAACAGTCTAAACATGTTTTAAAAAGAAACGTATGACAAAAGTGGCACCTGCTCAGTAAAAACACCAACAGGGTGAAAAATATCAAAATATTGTAGCAGAGACGGGCTACAACTTCTGGATCCACTTTATATAAATCGTTTTATTGATTATCGTCTTATGAAAGATAACTTTGACGTACACGAGCGACCGGTACCGGCTGCTGTCACCTGTTGTGAGCAGCGCTCTGCTGTCTGAGGGTAGGCCCCGCCCACAACGCCGCGGCTGCTGTGGCTCCCAGTGTTTTCTTTACTGTGGGAAACGGGTAATAATGGCTCTTTGATGGGAACAGGTTGCCGACCCCTGGTTTAGCGTGACGTCTTATGTATATATATAGCCATGCCCTGATGTGGGGCTGGGGGGTGCGTCAACATGGTCGGGACATAGAAGGGGGTGCGCGGCTAAATAAGTTTGGGATTAGATCAAATGAACTCAGGAGCTTTTATCTATAAGCCAACAGTCTCTTTCTAAACCTACATAATTTGGTTTTATGCCACAGGAACTTTGTCCATGTTGGAATGCAACATCTTCCCAGGCCTGGAGCAGGAATACTTGGATACAGAAGTCAACATGTTTTTTCTTCCTGTGCAGGAGAATGATGGAGATGATAATCTGAACAAAGCAGGTAATTGAAGCTTTTATTTCCACAAACCAGAACATCTTGTGTGTAAAATACTCATCTTTATTTTTGGCTGATTTAGGCTCAGGAACCTACCCACTGTTCTCTCTGCTTCCCGGCTACAGAGGACACCCCACCTTCTCCACCATGATCTCAAAACTCCGCAGCCAGATGCTCGCCATGCCTCGCTGTCAGCTCTCACACACCATCCTTACGGAGAAAAACTGGTAAATATCTTACAAAGTATGTTTTTTTATTTAAGAGCGGCACATAAACCCATCCATCCATCCTTCCGTTATCTTCCGCTTATCCGGGATCTGGTCGCGGGTGCAGTAGCCTAAGCAGAGAGGCCCAGACTTCCCTCTCGGGCCAGCTCATCCAGGGGAATCCTGAGGCGTTCCCTTGCCAGCCGTGAGACATAGTCTCTCCAGCGTGTCCTGGGTCTTCCTTTAGGTCACTGGTCCTCAATAAGCAGCCAGCAGGCCATGTGCGGCCCACGGGCCCCCTCTTTGTGGCCCCTAAACCCCAGCTTAGATCTGATCCAGCCTAGATCTGGTCCAGCTTAGATCTAGTAGAAAATTTAGTTGGAATTAACCTTTCCAAATTAGAAACGAGAAAGGGAACTAATTCAGCTTTGTACAAAATAAACAACAATAAATAAATAAAAGAAACAGAAGAAAGAATAAATAAAAAATGTAGCCAAATTATTGAGAAAAAAACTAACCTAACTAAAAAATTGTGGGCACAATTGCGACCCTTTAAACCACTTCACCATGCATTTAGCTTCATCTGTGATTATGATGTGACCATAAGCCACCAGGGAGCTGCAGGTATAAATTAGCCTCGGTGGTGTGTGCACATGTGCTTTAAGCCAATTTAATATAACGTTCTTCAAAACAGAGCCACCTGTTGCAATATACAAAAGAAATACATATTTAAATATATTTTTTATTAATTTTGATTAATTAGGTATTGAAATAATTCAATGCAAGTAACAATCAGCTTGCATAAGCACTCATGATAAGTAAGGAAGGCAAGTGCAACTTTAGAGTTTTACTGTTTAATATTAAAATACATGATTTTTGGACTATAAGGAGATGCTTCTAGCCAGTGAATGGGGAAATTACAACATGCAAAACAACAGTGTTGCAAAAGTCTGCAACAAAACGTAGCGCATGTGGTACTCAAAACATTTTGACAAGGTTGGCAGGTCTGCACTTGGGGCAGGACCTCATCCTTGACCGGGAGAAGGCATTCTACCCTTTTCCGACTCAAGACCATAGTCCCGGATTTAGAGGAGCTGATTTTCATCCCAGCTGTTTCACACTCGGCTGTGAACCGCTCCAGTGAGAGCCAGAGATCACGTTCTGATGAAGCCAACAGGACCACATCATCTGCATAAAGCAGAGACCTGATCCTCAGGCCACCAAAACTGACCCCCTCACCACCTTGGCTGCACCTAGAAATCCTGTTCATTCAATTCAATTCAATTCAAGTTTATTTATAAAACGCCAAATCACGACAAGAGTCGTCTCAAGGCACTTCACATAATAAACATTCCAATGCACAGTTCATTAAGCCAATCAGAAATAATGTTTCCTATATAAGGAACCCAACAAATTGCATCAAGTCACTGACTAGTGTCAGTGACTATACAGCAATCCTCATACTAAGCAAGCATGCAGCGACAGTGGAGAGGAAAACTCCCTTTTAACAGGATGAAACCTCCAGAGAATCCTGGCTCAGTATAAGCAGCCATCCTCCACGACTCACTGGGGATGGAGAAGACAGAGCAGACACACACACACACACACACACACACACACACACACACACACACACACACACACACAATAATGTGTCTACAGTTCTATTGTAATGTCTTAGTAAATATTCTATTTGGTGAGATAAACTTTATTGTATTTATCCTAGTGGATCTCTAATTAAATGGGTAAACTAGCAGTAACACGTCCAATGTCAAGGAAAGCAAAAGTTATGATCGGAATCGGTGATAAAGAGCAGCCTTGGCAGAGTCCAACTCTCACCAGGAACGAGCTCGACTTCCCGCCAGCAGATAAACCACTTTCCATAAATGTGACATTTCATAAAGACCAAAGCACTTTCTTTAAAATGAAACCTTATTGTTTTCTTTTCCAGTTGTGAGATGTTTTATACAAAGTCCTGCAGATTTTTGCAGGAAAAGTGAAACTGTTACTAATTAAGTAAATTCACATATTTTTTTCCACGACTCCCTTATGAATACATTTTGTTTTATCAGTTCAGCCTACTGAGGATATCTTATAACTGTTCCCTAAATAAAATACGTTTTCCTTTAATTTTAGAGAATTGGTGCCTTCATGGAACTTCTTATTACACGACTTTTAACAAAAGGTGGAAAGTTGATCGTTCTTGTTAAGTCTCTAAATGTAATTTTAAATATTGGTTCTTTAAAAAAATAACAGAAAATTTATAAGTAAGTAGTTTAATAATATTTTGCTAGACTTACTTTCTTGAAATAACTCATAATTCTAGTTGCTGCTGAGCTTCTCGCCTCCTTCTTAACCTACATTTTCAGGTTTCACTATGCTGCACGGATCTGGGACGGGGTGAAAAAGTCTTCAGCACTCTCTGAATACAGCCGCCTGCTCTCCTAGCCTAGAGGCCGAGGCTCTGATGCTCAGCAGCCTTTCACGTGAGGTCGGAGTTCAAATAAAAAACGTTTTGTACTTCTGTAAAGTTGTGGAATGCACAGTCTAAGATGAAATGTTTACTTGTGTAAACTATTATTATTTTGTAAATGTCATTAAAATACTTTTGCTTTTCTTAATAAAAGAAACGAAAATTAGGAAAAAGCATCTTTTGTGTGTGTTTTTTTATTTACTAGGATAGATCAAAGGTACATTTAAACAAACTCCTAAATGATCAGTTTTACATCCTTATTCAGCTTTGTTCATGCTTATTAGTTGGGGCTAAAATAGTACTGTTGGATCGCTTCAAGAGTGTTGCAGATTCAAAACCCACTTTTATGTGGAATCTGCATGTTCTCATGCATGTGTAGGTTTTCTCCAGGTGCTCTAGGTTCCTCCAACAGGCCAAGAGCACGATACCCATAGCTGTAAGTGCTTTTGGATAAAGGTATCGGCTAAATAAAGGTAAACATCCCTCCTTCACCACTCAGGTCTCTCATTAGTCAGTACAACACCAGTTTTTGTGGTTCTGATGGAGGAGTGGTCTGATCTGATGCTGGGGCCCAGCTCCTCCTCACAACTGCTTATATAACCTGAACACAGCAGAATAAAACTCAGAGCCTCAAACAAAATGCTCATCATCACACTGGCTCTTGGAGTTTGGCTTCTCCCAAAAGGTAAGTGATTCAGTTTTTTTATTTTCCAATTTTCCCATTTATAAGAACTTTTTGATTTTCCTTGGTTTTGAAGCAAACATTTCTTTGTTTTTCATCTGCATCTTTCCTCTACAGAGCCCTAACCTTTTGTGGTTTCTATAGTTACACAGTTCTCAGATTGTTGTGTGCATGCACGGACTCCTCAGTGGGTCCAGATGAATACTTAGTATTAAAAATGTCTGCGTTAATCTAAAGACAAAATGAATCCCATCTGGTTTGTGGAGGGTTCATATTCTTCTGCTTATATCGACATTAAGAAGATGTTGTGGTATTTTGCTATAATTCTGAACAGCTCTGATTGTTTTTATTTTGATGTGCTGTGGAGGTCATGCTTTGATGATAATAGAGGCTTGTTTCTGTCAGCCCACAGCCTGAAATGTTATGAGTGCACATCCGGCAGCAATGGAACTTGTCCTGCTGCACCCAAAGACTGTCCCTCTCAGGTTCAGCAGTGTGGTATAACAACAATCACTACATTCACAGGTATTCTAGTTTCTAGATGCCTCCTGTTTGGTTCTGGCTCACTTCACAGCAGCTGCTCTTTGGTTGCAGGTGGTTCAAAGGATCAAGTTATTACAGCTAAGAAGTGCTCTGCAGCTACGGAGTGCGTTGGAGGCTCCGTCAACTTTGGATCAGCAAAAACTGTGATACTAAGCCAGTGCTGCACTTTAGACCTCTGCAACACCAAAGTCTCTGGTAATTAATTTCCTGCCAACTTGAGGTTTCTGCAGCTTCTCTTAAACAGTGCAAGTGGTTAGCTAGGCTCAACAACAAGCTGCTGTTGTGTTTCAGAGCCCAAATTAATTCCAAATGGCAACAAGTGCTACAGCTGCGAAGGACAAGAGTGCACCCGGACTCTAAACTGTGAAGGAGAAGAGGACCACTGCATCAAAGCAAGGGGTAAAAATCAGGTTTTCTTCTCTGTGCTCCACAATCTCCCTCTCAGACACATCGCAGAGTTCAAAATCAAACATGAGCTCACATATAAATATGTTTTCATTCCTGCAGTGACCGTTGACGGGCAAAGCAAGATCATGAAGGGCTGCGCCTCCAAGACAATGTGCTTGCAGAGCTCTGCACAGTTTAAACAATATGTTGGCCCTGAAAGCACCTGCTGCCAGGGGGACTACTGCAACAGCGCCAGCCGCTCAACTGCTGGCCTGCTGCTGTGGTTGGTGTCACTGATGTCTGCAAGCTTCTTTTATTAGATGAGAGCAGCAGTATCACTATTCATAATGTCCTAAACTAAATCTCCTATGTGTTTTTCTCCGTTGAAAGAATTGTAGTTTGTAATTAAGAAATGTGTTTCTTTTCCCACCCAGATTGCTTCCTGAATGGCCTCTGTTTGGAGAAATTGAGTTCATGTCCTACACGATTGATAGGTTAACGGCTAGGCTGAGAGCAGCCAAGATCAAACTAGATTACAGCTAGGAGGAGCAGCATTTATAGCAGTTAATCAAGATTATTTTATAAATCGATTCAGTATTTTGTGGTAACTTTAGAAGAGATATTATGAAACGTCTTAATTGCAGACTTGACTGCCGGATAAATCAGTGCTCCTTTTTTGTTGGTAATTTTCATGCTTGTAAACAGAATTCCTCTTAAGAAAACTGCAAAACTGATGTTTGACTAAAAATATCTAAAAATAATAATAAAACATTTCCAGTCAGTTGGAGCTGTTTAATAACAAAATTGTTATGCTTTTGTTGCTCTCGCACTAGCTGTTAGCTCATCAATCCTCGAAGACAAATACACACTCTAATTAGAGGCCACTTAGGAAGCTTTCGGTGTACAAAAGTGTTTCTTTGTGTCATTTACAGAAATACTTTGCAAGATGGCAGAAAATCTATTTTATAGACATTAAAAAAGTTTTAAGTTATTTTTTTATCAACATCACAAACAAAACACAAATGTCCTTTATATTCTAACATTCTGCATTTAGCATGCTGACTCACATATTTTGATACTTATTTATATAAATGTTGAAGATGATTAAAAAGAATAAACTGGCCCATGCCACTCGCTCATACGGCTTATCAATGGGGTCACAGGGAGTTGCTCCCTGTTTCCAGCAGTCATTAGGCAAGTGGTGGAGACGACACCTTGGACACTGGGACAACCAGTCCCACGCTCACTCACACCTGTGTAGAATCGCCAATTAAGTGGAGAGAGAGCAGAAAATCTGGAGAAAACCCATGCACGCCTGGGGAGAATGTGCACACAGAAAGGCTGCAGCTTTGAGTGGAACTTGCAGCCTTCATGCTACAAGGCAACAGTCCTACCAACTGTGCCAGCTTGCAGCTCGTGGCACTTAACAGACATACAGTATGTCACAAAAGGGAGTACACTCTTTGCATTTTTGTAAATATTTTACTAAATGTCTTAATGGGACAAGACTGAAGATATGCCACTTTAATACAAAGTAAAGCAGTCAGCTGATATAACAGTGTAGATCTTCTCAATTCACTCAAAACAGGCTTTCCAGGAGATGGCAGTGTAGTTCAGCATTCTGACACAGGTGCGTGAAGCACTGGTCTCCTGAAGGGTTTTTACCATGTTTATTAGAAAAAGTTGCTGAAAACACAGGATGCGATTTGGGCAGACACTTTCAGTTTAACCAGGCTCCATGTCAGCAGAAACCGTTATATTCTTTAGTTTATCTGCAAAGCTGAACTGAAAATCACAACATTTGATTTCATTAAACTACATGATGGATTTTAGAAATGTATTCTGGACCCCAAATAAATATGAACAGCTGTTGTTATTTTCCCCTGCTTGGTATCATAAATCTATACGGTCACAAGACCACCAATAAGCAAACATCCTTCACTCTCATGTCCTTGCATTCTTGTTTTATCTTTACATGGACAATTTTAGGCTTCATTATGAAACCTTATGATGTGGCCACATCAAGTTTGATCATTCTCCTTCAGATCATCCATTTCTCTGAGTTTGTTTAGAAAACTGAAAGTTTCCGGTTAGCTGCAGGTTAACCTATCTGTGTTTTTGCTGCCTTGCTTCACCCAGGATGACTCATGAAGAGTTTGTCGGTTTATATTTCAAGTCAAGTTTATTTATAAAGCACTTATAAATCAGCATCACTAAGGTTGAACAAAGTAATCAACACACATAAAGGATGAATCCATAAAATTCAAAACAGGTAACAAACTACAAATGTAAGAAAAAAAGCAACAGGTACATGTAAAAGATAACATTTTAAAATACAAAAAACAGGTATAAAAAAGCTCAAGTATTAGAAATAAACTCAAACCCAGAAAGTCATCCGAGACATCAATAAAAGCAGGAACTAAGATACTAATGTTAGACTATCCTCCAAAAGCTAGCTAGATCAATAAGTGTTTCTTCAGAAATTACTTGAAAATTGAAAGTGACTGTCTTCATTCATCAGAGTGGCGCTTCTCTATTAGCCGCAGCGTGTGACATTCCTCAGTACTTTTTGCTCACTAATGTTGCTCAGTTAGTTTTTCTAGTTTAGATTATTTCTCTTTTATCTCTTGTCTTAGTGCTTTTACTTGTTTTTTGGTTAGTTAACTTTTAATGTAATTTTATGCCTTGCATTTATGTGTGTTACATGCTTTTAGCTTTACATTTTACTCCTATGCTGTCTTTGTTGTTGTGTGTGAGTCTTTCGCTCTCCTGTACAGCACTTTGGTTAGCTGCCATGCTACTTTTAAATGTGCACTATGAATAAACTGGTATGGCATGGTAAGTGTCTTCTAGTCTTGTCACTATAGAGGAAGTTCATTCCATACCTTTGGTCCCACATGACCAGAAGCTCAGCCACCAGGCGCTTTTGGGATACTGGTGGTCCGCAGAGCTGAGTGCACAAGATGCTTTGTAGGGGCTGATAAGTTCTGTCATGTCTGAGGGTGCCAGGTTATGGGTGGATTTAACAACAAAATAACACAGGACATTGTGCTAGCTACCACAAGGAAGACAATAGCATCCACTGTGTTTAAAACTGATCAGCAGACTGATGAAGCAGCAGAAGCTAAACTAATTAGCACTCACTTTAACATGCAGCATGTTTTGTGTGTTCTTATGGAGTTAAAGTTCTAGAGCCTACTATACCCACCTCAGATCATTTTGCATTTAACAAAACCAAATGTGTTTCCACCAAGTCTCCTAAATGTGATTTGATGTTTAGGCAAAATACTAATTTTTTAGTTTAATTGTTGACAGGCTGCACAGACAACTGATAACCAGGATTTAAACGCTGAAAGCGACTTCCCAGTGGGGCCAGTTAGATTTGGTGTGCCACAGGAATAGGCACCAGGGTCCAAAGTAATTCCCACCAGGGACCTTTAGGCAAGGCAAAGCATTTTTATTTATGTAGCATTTCATACACAGAGGCTATTCAATGTGCTTTCCATTAGCATGAACATTAAAATCAACATGACAGAAAATACAATTTAAAAATTTTAAAGAAACAAAGTTAAAGGGTGAGCAGTTACAGTGAAGAAGTTGCAGCATAAAAATATTTATTCAAAGGCAGATGAAAACATGAAGGTTTTCAATTTTGATTTAAACGCTTCTAGAGTTGGGGCACGTTTGAGGTCATGAGGAAACTGCTTCCATCTGTGTGTAGCATAGTAGCTAAAAGCAGCTTCACCCTGTTTGGTTCTGACCCGGTTCTACAAGCTGACTGTTTCCTAAGGATCTCAGAGCTCATCTGGGCGTCTATAAAGGAAGGAGATCTGACATGTAATCTGGCCCCATGCCATGTAGTGATTTATAAACTAGTAGAAGTGCTTTGAAATTGATTCTGTAGTTTATCGGTGACCTGTGTATAGATTTAAGAACAGGAGTGATGTGTTTAGCGCTCTTGGTTCCTGTTAAGACTCTAGCAGCAGCATTCTGAATAAGCTGGAGTTGCTTCACAGCTTTTTGGGAAGACCAGTCAGAAGACCATTGCAATAGTCCAGCCTGCTGTAGATGAATGCATGAATGAGTTTCTCTAGTTGTTGTCTGGACATGAGACCTCTGAGTCTTGCTTTTGAAGAAGATGATAAAATGCTGGTCTAGTTATAGCCTTAATGTGACCAGTGAAGCTCAGGTCTGAATCAGTTATGACACCAAGATTTCTAACCAGAGTCTTTTTTTTCTATTCCTCTGGAGCCAAACTGAGCAATAGCATCCATCCTGTCCTTATTCCCAAAGATAACGACTTCAGTCTTGTCTTTGTTTAACTGGAGGACGTTTGACTGCATCCAGTCATTAACTTGCTCCAAACACTGACAGAGTGATTGCCCTCATGCCGTCTTTCATTGGTACAATAGAGATCTTTAGTTCTGACATGAGGTCTCTACCCAGAAAATTTAATGGGCAGTCAGGTGCTAATCTGTTCCCACAGGAACCCAAATCTTTTCCAGAGGTGTGGGCTTGACATTTACAGATTGCAAGAGCAGATGGCAACAGGACAGCTTTAAAGAGTCTGAGTAGAAGTTGAGAAGGTGTGATGGGTTTCCCTGAGGATGTAACCATCCCTCTTCATTCCCATTGTTTAGCAAAACAATGCACCATAGAAAAAGCATACTGGCTGTCAGTGTAGACTGTCAGAGGCTGACCAGAAGCAAGTTCACATGCTCTAGTCAGGGCTATTATTTCAGCAGCCTGAGCTGATAAATGTGATGGTAAGGATTTAGCTTCAATCACGTGATCAGGTGACTGCACATTAGCATAGCCTGTTTGAGTTGCGCCTGTCTCTGTTCTGGAGCTGGAACCATCCACAAATCACACCAAACCATCAGGGAGTGGCGTGTCCTTGAGATCAGGTCTGGGCAGCTGTAAATGATCAGTGGCTTCAACACAGATGTGTGGGTCACCTTCAGCTTGGGTGGGCAACAGAGTTGCAGGGTTCAGGATGTTACATCGCTGAATGGTGATGTGAGGCTGAGAAATCAAAATGGCTGTGTAGCTTTGATGTCTGGCTGGAGACAACAGACCCAATCTACCTTGCAACAACAACACATCCACAGCATGTGGAACAAGGAGCACAAGTGGGTGGAAGAGAATCACATCTGCAGAACACGAAACAGCGAGAGCTGCTGCTGAGACTGCTTGAACGCAAACGGGTGGAGCCTGGGCCACTTGATCCAACGTCTTAGTATAGAAAGTAACTGGCCTCTGTTTATCACCATGTTTTTGCAGCACCACTGAAGTCATAAACCCGTTTTTACAATCAACAGTCTGTGTGAAAGGTTTAATCAGGACAAAGTCTGATAACTCCAACCTCCAGGAGTTCTGATATCACTGGTTTCTGCCTCAGGGGACAAAGGGTACTGTTTAACTCTGGGCCTAATTTGGGATTTAGATTTAATCTGAACAGGTGGGATTGAATTCAAAAGGCTGACATCAGTCGGGCCTGTGGACCAAAGTGTTTCAGGGATCTCTTTAAGTTGCTCCTCCTCCTCATCCGTCAACAACACAGAGTCAGTTTGTCACTGCAAAGGGTTAACAGCAGTCACACACTGGAGTAGAACAAGCAAAGGAAGCCGATAGAGACCTGTGCTTGCACTGTACTTCCATTGGTTATCTTTATCAGGTTGAATTGGGGCAAAATCTGTGGCATTACATGCAGCGTTGACCATGTAGCCCAAATCTTTCCAGCGTGAGGAGCTGCTTTTGGTCAGAGAAATGTGTGGAGCAACGGGCAAATCATGAAAAGCTTTCATGTTGGTTAGCAGTGACACAGAAGCTGCAGAATCTGACTCTCCGTTTGTTATCAGATAGGAGGTGGTCAACACAACAGGTGACGTAGGAAGAAAGGAGGCCTGATATGATAAATCAGGACCTGGCCCGAGTGCCATTGTCACATGGAGTTGTGGCAAAGGCATCTCATCTTTGGCTGTGTCATTGAGCACTGGCTGCACTGTTCTCATAACAAGCTCTGTTTCGGCTAGATTTACATCAAAGGGAACTTGTAATGAATAATAGACACCTGTGGGGTCGTTGAGATAACAACAATCATCAGCCACACGAATTGCCCTCATGCCATCTTTTATTGGGGCAATAGAGATCTTTAGTTCTGACATGAGGTCTCTGCCCAGAAGATTTAATGGGCAGTCAGGTGCTATGACCAGGGAGATTCTTTTTTTCAATCCCGTCACCGGATCATCCACCAGGTCAGGTTTAGACAGTGATGAGCGAGTGGTGGCTCCATCAGCAGATTTAACCAATATGCTGTTCTCAAGGGAGTTTTACTGATAAAGGTCGGTGCCAAGACAAGATCATCCTCCTAAAACCTACTCCTCCCTGTAAGACACATATGTCAGAGTCAAGGCCCACGGAGCATTTTTATGTGGCCCGCGAGATAAATATCAAAAATATATTAAAACTGGCCCGCTGGCCGATTTTACCGCAAATACTTCAACTCCCATGATGCTTTGCGGCGTCAGCGCGGAGCCAACGAAGCCCCCTCCTTTGTGTTTTTTCAGCGCCTGCTGCCGGTCTCTGCAGCTCCGCTGTCTCGGACAAACTACACTCCTCTCACTCAGCGCCGAGTTCACTCAGCTATTTTCTGACGTTGAAGCCCAGAAACGGAGATTCTAGCCGCTCAGTAATGTGTTCACGACTGAAAGAGAAAGTTTTCTAACTGACGTCCAGACAGAGCCGATATAACTCCAGCGAGCAGCGACACGCTCAAACCAGCACGACTCTGGCTGCTGTCGTGTTTCCTCCCAGACACACAACAACGCGGTCAAGCTGCTCAGACATGTTCATCAGCACAAACCTATGTGAGCACCTGTTGTCATCTAATGTTGTCATTATTATGATGAAGATGAACAAAACAACAGGAGTCTCCTCCTCAGCTCAGATCAATCCCATGATGCAGGTATCTGGCTGGAACAGGTGAGCATCACAGTAAACCAGTGGAGCAAACTGAGCTTTAAATATGTTGGCTTTATGCTCTTTTTCTGCTCCAAAACATGAAAGTTAACAGGTGAGATGTTGCATTTTCATTTAAGATAAAATTATATTTTTATTTTGTTGTTGGCCCGTGAGAAAAGATTTAACCTACAGTAAACAGGAAGTGGAAAGGCTGCAGATAGATGAATAGAATAGAAAACCCCTTTATTGTTCCTCAGTGGGGAAAGCTAGATGTCACAGCAGCGATGACACTTATTACAGGAGAAAAAAAGGTGAATAAAAAATAAGAAAAATGAATAAACAAGAAAACATAAATCCTGAATACCACTGATGCCTTTTATTTAAAACTGACTTGCTCGTGTGTCAATTGGTTATTCCACATTTAGTGTTAATGCAGAAATAAGTTTGTTTCCAAATTTAAAGGTTCAAAATTGCACATATGTTGATAAAGAAAATGTGCAAATTTGCCGTCACTTTTTCAAATATATTACGTTTGGCCCTCGACTCGTCCCAGAGTTTCATTTCGGCCCCGTGTGAGTTTGAGTTTGACACCCCTGCTGTAAGACCTGCAGGAGCCTGGTATCTATCAACAAAAATGGATGAAGCTATGTTGTTAATATCAGTTTTTATCCAACAGTATGTTTTTCGGTGTGGGGTTCGTACCTCACCACTTTTAGCCTCTTCCTGGGGAACTGCACCTTCCCCTATCGTCGGAGTCTCTTTAGGACTCTGGTTTGTTCAATGCCAGGTGGTCTCTGTACGGACCACCGTGCCCTTGAAAAGGGGGGTATGTAACGTGATGACGGAGCTATTCCACCGAAGGTTATTTACCCTCTCTCCTCAGATGCCTCTGACACAGAAATAATCTGCATGAGACTGCCTCAAGGTCATGTACTTGCTTCTAAACTGCTTCCTTTCCAGCAAGAGAAGGATGAAGACAAAGGACTCTTTCTTTTTTATACATCAAAGAACTCTATTTTTAATAAAGCTAATCAAAGTATTAGTCACTAATAAGATGTTGACCAATCTGTGAAATGACAATGTTATGATTAGCAAGGGCCAGAGGCGGGTTTAGCAATTTGGGGGCCCAAGGCGAACACAGACATGGGGCCCCTTACACAAAATTTTCAACAATCTTACCTTTCACTGGATTTGCGAAACTCTCCCCTCTTCTGACATGAGTTATTTTTCCTTTTCCTGTATTTCCCTCCTTTTGAGCGCTTTCAATATTTGCTCTGCTTTCTTTTTCCTGTCAGTGCTCCTGTGCTTTAGCTTTAGTGATTTTTTTTTCTATTTTCCATTTTGGCTTATGTTTTCCTCTCTTTAAACATTTTCCATCGTCTTTCCTTTCTGCTTCCTTTTGATGTTTACATCGAGAAACGACGTCACTTTCAGAAGTGAAAATAAAAGCTTTTATGAAGCATGCAGCTTCTTTCTCTTATTGGAGCCACTAAGATAACTATTTCATACTTAATGTTTTGACTATCGCTTTGAGTTTGTTACGAACGCTCCCGCCTCTCTTCTTCTTATTATTTGTGTCACACCTTGTCCTGTCTCCCCTTTTGGTTTAGTCCTGTGTCTCTGTTAATTGCTCCCACCTGCCTCTCGTTTCCCAATCACCCAAGCTCCCCGCCCTCCTGTATTTAAACCCCTTCTGTGTTGTGTCTCGTGTTGGATCATTGTTTCTGTGTCAGTGTGTGTTGCCATTAAAGCCTTTAACCGTTCCTGTCTGCCTGCCTTCTTCACCCGTGTTTGGATCATTCCCTCCGCCTCGCGCTCCAGCACATCTGACAATTTGTGGTCTTATGGCACTTGGCAAACAATCATTTGGTGCATTACCGCCACCAACTGGATTGGAGTGGAATGACTACCAATCACTTCCTGTTTGTGCATCGCCATCTTAATAACCCTCTTATGACCATAATTATAACAGGGCCGCCTGGTATTTTTTTATCTTATGGCTGTAAAATTGTAATAAAAAGTACAAAGTGTGCGTAACTCTTCTCTTTTTTTCAGAACAACCTCAGCTTTCAGTGTATGGTTTGTATTTAGAATTTATTTCTATTAAAGCCTTTAAAAAATCAGCTTAAAAGTGAAAAAAGCAAAAAACGGATTTGAATTTTCTTTTACATTATTACTGAACAGGAACTTCAAAATGACTGGGCGAACAATTTGGAATGAACAATTTAAACTTTGAACTGTAATGCATCTATTCTTAAAAAAGTTTGAACCTTGGTATCTTTTTTTTAGCAGTTTTTAGGACCATTTATTTTGTAAATTTTCAGACGTTTTTATTTGATGTGGTAGACCTTGAAGCAGTTTCTCTCCAGCTGAAGGCAGAGTGCTGCACACCTCACACTGCCATGGGGTGCTTCTCTTGCACACCGTGCACTGATATACCAAAAACTTATGTTTTAGCAAAAATAATTATTTATTGTAAAAAGAAATAATGCTGGAATGAAGCTGAATCTTACAATTAGCAAATAGTTGAGGGTTGTTCAAATAAAAAAATAAAGACTGAACAAACATTCATACCCTGGTTCACTGAAGAGCTGTCCTTTTTCGTGGTCACTGTCAATGCCTTCTGGGACGCCTCATAGATTGTGATGATTTTCTTTGAGGCATTTCCATAATTTCATGCTGGTTTTTATGCTAATTAGCTTTCCCGTTCCATTATCCGCTTTCACCGCGGCGCTGTGCTCTGTTTCAATCAGGCTGTACAGCAGGATTTCCCCTCGTAGCGATATTTTCTCTAACTCTGATTGCTTCATGCTATAGATCGTTGGAAAGCTGCTTTTATGTACTTTTAGGAACCGTTGGAATTTTTCGAATCTGATCAGCCATTCAAAAGTTATAAAACGGAGCATTTTGGATGACAAACTCAGCACGTCTCTGAATCTGTGTTGTGATTTGTTGCGCTCAAGACAATCCCGGTGGCTACCATACTGTATTGTATATGCACGAAAAGCCCCATTTTTAATCTTTTCAGCACTTTTGGAATTTTAATGATATCTTGAACGGTTCAGGAATTATGGTAACGAGAAGCATGTCCAATCCCGCCTGCGGCGACAGGTTGGTAATAAGAGTATTGCGGCATTAACAGAGGAGTGCCGGCGGTCAGGGCTAGGAGGCCCCCCAACACAAGGGGGCCCCAGGCGGCCGCCTACCTATGCCTAATGGTAAAACCGCCTCTGGCAAGGGCGTAGGAACCGGGGGGGACGGGTGGGACGTGTCCCCTCCAATATTGGACAAACGTGCATTTGCCCCCCCCCCCACCCCCCCCCCCCCACCCCCCCCCCCCCACCCAATAACATGGAGAAGAAAAAGATTGATTTTGAAATATTTGACTCGCGAGCTTTTATTTTGAAAGACACCGCGGACTTCTCTCCGACACAGCCCCTCCCCTCAGGGAGCTAGACAGGCTGGCTGAGTAAGGCAGGAGTCAGAGCCGGGGCAGACACAGGTGTCAGAGACAGGCAGCAGCAGCTCAGCGAGTTCTTCTCATGGGCAAAAAAAGAAAGAAAGGAAATGTGAGTTGGTAATAATTTAGTCCAAGAGGATAATTGTATTTCTGGTCAAACGTTAGACTGGCTGACTAACGTAAACATCTTGCTAGGCAGCATTAAACATCACTACTAGTCAACAAAAATGGCGAATTTTACAGTAACAGACAAAAACCATTTGACACGAAATAAATAAAAAAGTTGAATCTCCACATAAAAATGGAGTTTGTGTGATTGCTGCTTATTTGTGACATTCTCATCACATTTCATTTTTAAACCTTATTCATGTCACTTTTTTCATATAAGAGACCAAAGGAAGTTCAGCAGGAAAATGATGAAGAAGGTGAGACAGGCAGCACCAGACCTGCTGAGGGTGAGACAGGGAGCACCAGACCTGCTGAGGTGCAGGTAGGTGCTACAGTGGAGTGAGATTTTAGATGGTTGATGATGAGAGGAAGATTAGAGCATGATAACAAGCGAACACGACTAAATAATACTATAACAACCATGATTTTAATATAGTCCTCCAACAGTATTTTTTATTCCTTATTCATGTCCACTGTTTTTATATTAGAGATCAGATGAAGTTCAGCAGGAACCTGCTGAGGGTGAGACAGAGAGAGCCAGACCTGCTGAGAGTGAGACAGGGAGAGCCAGACCTGCTGAGAGTGAGACAGGGAGAGCCAGACCTGCTGAGGGTGAGACAGGGATAGCCAGACCTGCTGAGGGTGAGACAGGGAGAGCCAGACCTGCTGAGTGTGAGACAGGGAGAGCCAGACCTGCTGAGGGTGAGACAGGGAGAGCCAGACCTGCTGAGGGTGAGACAGTGAGAGCCAGAGCTGCTGAGGTGCAGGTAGGTGTTACAGTGAAGAATGAGATGGTTTTAGGTTACTGATGAGAGGAAGATTTGAATGTAATAATAAGTGAACACAGTTAAATATATGTAATCCCATTACAAGTAGGGCTGGGCAGTACGGTTTAAGAATAAAATAAATGCTTCCTCAGAAATATTAGAAAAAAAAGTATTAAACTCTGCTTTCTGGTGCACTTAGACTGCAATTTTGGCCTCTGTTGTTTTCTTTTGTCCATCTGAAAATTAATGTAGTTCCAGCTGTTGTTGTAAGTGAATTATTTCTTTTTTTCATTCTGTAGAAGCAAACAGATTTTTCTGATTGTTGGTCAGCATTGTTGGCTGGTGTAGTTTAAAATATTCTGACCAGAGTCAGATCAATTCAGACTGAATATTCACAGCTTTAGTCTTGTATTAAATCTGTTTACACATCTCTACCCATATGTATAAGATAATATATCCTACATTCATACTATTAAATGAAAATAAAACAGTACTGACCCATGAACAGCTTTTTTATAATTAAAATATCCACGTTGGCCAGTAATCAAACCTGGATCTGGCTAATGGGGAGCCCAAGTCTCCTCCCCTTCTGGCTGGCTCATGGGTCCCCGATCAAAAAAAAAACCCCAGAATGTTAGTGAACTGGGCTATCAAAGTTATTTTCTTGTCTTTCTGGGCTTTGCCTTACGCCCTGAGTCACATCTGTCAGGCTTTTCTAATCCTAGAGTTTCACCGTCTATCAGATTTTCTATCAGAAGCTAATGCAGGAGATAGCGGTAGGAGACTATGTGCATGTTCAGCCTGCATGAAACACTCAGTGACACGTTAGAATCAGAAATAATCATTACATGTATTTTTTCAGTGAGGTTGACCTATATATTGACCTACAACAGATTTGTTAGATTTCCTAAATGTGTCCCCCCCCCCCCCCCCATATTAAACTCGTTCCTACTCCCATGATGATTAGTAATTTTAATAAGTAATATGACTTTAATCTATAGCTGCACTAGACATCCTGATCACACGTAATGTAAACGCATGACACATTGCTTTTACTCATCCAATCGGAACCTTCCTTTCTGAAACGTGGCATAGTCTCTGTGGTGTTTATAAATCTGCCAAGTTTGATTCGACCAGAAATCAAAACATCCAGATTAATAAAACCAGTCCCCACGCCATCTTAGTTCAGTTCTCTTGAGTTCTCTTCAGCTCACTGTAGTTCACCGCATTCTATGAGAAGTATCTGACCGACCACCCGGACTTCCTTTTAAGCAAAGAACCAACAAGCTGAATAAAATCTGTTGCATTTTACCAACCAAGCAACGGTTCCTTTCAGAATAAAAGCTGAACTCACTGACCCTCTGGGTCCTTCTGACGCTGTCAACCAGCTGTCACTTTTTACCTGGCGACAATCCAAAGACTAGTCTGTCGTACTGCTGACGCTGTTTCAGGGCTCCAGTACCGAAGGAGGGTCAGAGGACCTGGCATTCTGGATCTGTACGGAGGTCTCATCCTGAAGGGTATGTGTGGCGCGACAAGATGGCGTCTTATGTGTTTATGAAACTACGATCATAGCTTAAGAGCAAAACATCACAACATTATTCAGACTTGCTTCTCTGGATATGAGAGTTCTGATTACAACGTCACTCACACATACACCATTCATCTCACGTCTCATTCACACCAAGATCCATCCATCCACTTAGAATTTAGAGTTAGTCTGGTTTAAAATAGTTTAAAAAAGTTTAGAAATAAATCTTCATAAACGTTTTAATGGTGACTCTTCTCTTGTCTCTCAGTTAATACGAAGTGTTACATAATCCCTGCAATAAAAAGTTCCAATCTTCTGGTTAAAAGTACCCAAAGATCCGTAAGATTGATTTCATATTTACTATGGAATCTTATGTCTTATGGTTCCTTAAATAGATATAAATTAACCCCTTACATAAATGATAAAGAATTTTGTCATAATGTATGACCAAACCCAGGGGGAGCATGTAGAGATTGAAGAGTAGTGGTCCAATAAATGAGCTTTGTGACAATAGAAACAACAAAAGCCCTGAAAAAATAAATAATGTACTTGAAAAAAATAACAGATAATTTAGGTGGATTTTATTGTCCTTGAGAAGAAGTCCTTGTTCCAAGAAGTTGAGTTGGTTTAGAGAAAATGACAAGTTTTTTTTAATGTGATCATTAAACTGGAAAGTGGTGAGTCTGTTAAGACGGCACTGAGCTTCTTCTCAGGATGCACCTAGACGCTTGTTTCTGAGCGATCTCATTTGTTTGACAAGAAACTTCAGGCATAGAGAGTTTGCATACTCAAAACAGCCAAGATACACAATCTGTGTCACCTGCAAAAGGTTTATTGAATGAGCCTTTGTCAGGGTTTCAGTCTGTTTTGTTTAGTGGAGAATGAAAAGTAATAAGAATTTGTTTAGGCAAAACAGCAAAGAAAGAAGATTTCAGTGGCCTGTATGTCCCTAAAGAGAGACACTTTCTTTGATCTGATAGGTGTGCTATAGTTAGCACTGGTGCCTCCAGGCAACACTGTTTATGGGATTTAAGCTATGAGAACCTTGTTTGTGTGTGAATTCTTGGTGTTTTGTTGTTTCATTCAAGTTCAAAACCATGCATGTTACTGGGAGAGAGACTGACATGTTGGGAGGGTTGGCAGTCCAGTGTCTTGACTACTGGTATCATGTTGGGTACCCCATAGGCTCCATCCTCTACCTCAGTATACCAGTACGATATAACAGATTCCTGATTAGATTAAAGAGGTTTGTGTTCAGGCCTAGAAAGTTCTTTACTGAGACATCAGTGCAAACAATCACCATTTTATGTGTTTCTTACCAAAATATATCATAAACCAGTTTTAGTCCACCTCTCTGAAGGGGCTGTCCCAACAACTATGATATCTACTGCTGATTAACGCCCATTCAATTCAAGATGGCCACCACAGAGCCAGCTGACCTTAGCAAACAAAAGAAATGCCGGTAACACTTTATAATAAGTGCTTACTATTAAGCATTAGTTAATCATCAGTAAAGCATTGGTTAATGGTTATTTAATCATTTGTAAAGCATCTGCAAAAACATGATCATAATTAGTTAACAGCTTACAAGCACCACTATAAAGGCTTTCTTCAAGATGAAGAAGCTACTGTGTCACACTTTTTATTCATGATGTTTCATGATCTATAAGTCATTGATTAATCATTTATAAACTCTGCTCGCCATGACTTACAAACCAGTCATTTGATGATGTAAAACAGGATACAAACCCATTGGTAAAGGCTAAGTAAATAGTTAACATACCCTATATAATACTATAAACTAAATATTTACTACACATACTAGAGTCTTACTAGATGTTTCGTAAACACTGAATCTCATGAATACATCGGTCAGCTACTAAATGTTTAACAGATGTCTAACAATACATTATAGGGCCTATAGTTAAAATCTGATGTTAGCCTAAATCTGGACAAGTGGGGGAGTACAGGGAGGTGGAGTGTCCAGTCGGTAAAGACGGCTCTCCCTTGCCCTGCCTCCAACATGCCTCCATCTAAATAGGATAGATTATCCAGGGTTAACTCTGTAGTTATGCTGCTATAGGCTTAGACTGCTGGAGGACACACTGACCACTTTTCACACTCTACTGCTTTATTCTACAGTCTGCTCTTTAACTGTACTATTTTGTGCAATTTCAACTGTTAACTTTATTTTCTCTGTAAGTGTTTTTCTCCCCAGAAGAAGCTACAATGACGTTCTGCTGAGCTGTGGTGGCCTCATGGAGGGGGCCATCGTCTAGCACACTGCTGCTAACCACTAATACATTCTCTCTCTCCTGATAATAACTTTTTGTTTTCATTGACTTTTGATGTGCTACTACTAGTTTATCCGTTTAATTATAGATCCACTAGGATAAATACAATAAAGTTTATCTTTCACCAAATACAATATTTACTAAGACATCACAATATAACTGTAGACACATTACTTGTCTTGTGTGTGTGTGTGTGTGTGTGTGTGTGTGTGTGTGTGTGTGTGTGTGTGTGTGTGTGTGTGTGTGTGTGTGTGTGTCTGTGTGTCTGTGTGTCTGTGTGTCTGTGTCTGCCTGCTCTGTCTTCTCGATCCCCAGTGAGTCGTGGAGGATGGCTGCTTATACTGAGCCAGGATTCTCTGGAGGTTTCTTCCTGTTAAAAGGGAGTTTTCCTCTCCACTGTCGCTGCATGCTTGCTTAGTATGAGGATTGCTGTATAGTCACTGACACTAGTCAGTGACTTGATGCCATTTGCTGGGTTCCTTATATAGGAAACATTATTTCTGATTGGCTTAATGAACTGTGAAGTGGAATGTTTATTATGTGAAGTGCCTTGAGACGACTCTTGTCGTGATTTGGCGCTATATAAATAAACTTGAATTGAATTGAATTGAATACATTTACAATTGTCACTTAACGGCTTCCGAAGATGCAGCTCCCTACCGACTCACTTCTTTTTCAAAAGAATATCTATCATTAATTATAAATACATTAATAACTACTTTAGAACGTTACAAACCATTTACTACTTCTTAGTGAAGTATTTTGGGTGAGCTCATCTAAAGTGGAGACTTTATATACCTTACAACCTATTTATAACAGTGAAAGTTTTTTCAAAATACATTGTAACAAAAATAAAGGACAACACAGATACAGAAAGCACTTTATTTTTAAGATGCCAGTTATAAATCATCAGAATAATGCTTACAAATATTGGCACACAACTGTTAAAACTAAAATTGTCCTGAACCACTATGAGCCAGTATTTGAAGTAAAAGAACAAGGCTTGATGTACTTTTATGACCTGTATATCTTTACATGAAGTGCTCAAGTAACATTTTCAAAAAGGTGAAAAAAAAAATTGCAGTTGCAACAGAAACTTTTTTAAATGATCTATATTTTTTTAAAATGTCATACATCAGTCTCCCTAAAGCACCCTGTTTGTGCTTTTTGCAAGCCATTCGTTCCACTCAATAACTGTAAGGTGTTCTGACAGTAGGCTGTCATTTCTGTTACCCCGGAGTCTCCAAATTCTCTCTTTGTAAGACCTCCAGGCTCTCTCCAGATGTTGGATATGCGCACCTGTTAGGGTCCAGATACCATCTGCTGTGGTTAACAGTATAGTGTTCATAACCTAAGTTTGGGAGTACGCTATAGGCCCGTCATTCATCACTTACCACTGAGGAACCAATCCTGAACATGAAGGGTCAAAAACAACACTTTTGCACCACCCACCAATCCAAATTTACCATTTATAGTCATTTGTCTTGAAACAGACCAACACAGCAACAAACTTATGCAAAAATAAACTTTAAAACATAAATTTACAGTCCAGTAAATGATTTTACAGCAGGTCCAATTATTATTTTACTGTATAACCCAAAAGTTGATTGTTGCTTAATGCCGTATTGTGAGCACGTCTATGAAAAGAAATACACTTAAAATGTACTCATTTAAATGTAAATAAAATCAAAGAGTGGAACTAAGTGAAGAGTGTGTATTCTTTTTAAGCACCATACTTTATGTGTATTACTGGAAACACACACTGGGCCAAAATGACGGAAATTCCTGATGTAATCTAAAAAAGAGGAGTGAAAATCTGCTAAACCCTGGAATATTTCTGACCTGTGGAAGTAAATTCAAGCAAGACATCAGTAGTAGAGGAGTGATGAAGGAGTGGTCAGATGCTGAAGGACAACCCTTCACAGGAGAAGTACAAATACAACCTGTACAGAACAAAAACAAACTCTCCCGTCCCACTAACAAAATGTACTTCTTCACACTGGCTCTCGGGATTTGGCTTCTCCCAAGAAGTAAGTTTCATTACATGTAGTTGATTATTATATTTTATTCCCTCTATTTCTTAACCCTTTGATGCACAAATTATGAAATCTTCAACCATGATTTTTAAAAACATTTTTTTTCTTTCATCTTCAGGAGTGAATGAAACAAATTTCATATTTACATATTTTTTGTAACATTTAATTTACAAATAATTTATTACATGTCCACCTCAGTGGACAGCGTGCAATCTGAACATGAAATATGGTGGCTTGACTTACTGAAGTACAAATCGAGGGGCTCAAATGTAATAAAGTCTTCAACAGCTGTGCTTAATAGCAAAAATGAATAAATAACAATTTTCAGTACCTGTCCACTGTAGTGACCCTTATGCATCAAAGGGTTAACAAAAATGTAGCGTAATTAAAGTCAATGATTTCATTTTGCTTTAAACGTGAGCATTATTGTATCTTTGATTCAACTTTTATCTATCCTTCAGAGTTACACTGATACTTTCAGAAGTAATGTGATGAGAAAATATTGTTGTTGTTTTTTTTCAGCGGACACCTTGCAGTGTTACGAGTGTTTACCAGACATCTTTGGAAATTGCACACAGACAACAAAACAATGTCCCTCAGACAGTTACCAGTGTGCTGCAACAAGATTAATGATATATCTAGGTACGTCGGTGTGGAGTTCATGGTTTGTGTTTGTCCCTTTGGCATAGGCTCACTTCACAACAGCTGCTCTTTTCATTGCAGGTGAATTTCAACTTGTTGATGCCCCAGCTAAAAAATGTGCTGCGGTCCAAGACTGTCTTAATGGCTCAATCAACTTTGGAGTTGCAAAAATCGTATCAAAGAGCCAGTGCTGCGATGGAAATTACTGCAACACTGCACAAGTCCCTGGTAAAGTCATGCTGTTCAAAACTCTGTGCTGCAGTTAAGATTAACTGAAGTGGGTTATCAGATTCATTTGTCCCAATGGAGGAGTCATTTCTCTAAATACAAGACATGGCAAATGGCAAAAAGAGATATAAATAAGTGAAAATGCTAAATAAAATATAAATGTGTGGGAAAACAACAGTTCAAACAAACATCTAGCTGAAGATGAATGTTCATGTTTAGCAACCTAAGCAGAGGGAATAAAAACCTTCAACAGCCCTGACATCGGCCTCTGCCTCTGAGCAGCCAGTGTCACAGCTGCACTAGACAGCAGGCAGCCTCAGTTTGGTGAAATGGGGAGAAATATCCTGAAGGAGTCACATTAGCATTCTGAAGGCAATCATGGTGCTGTCGTGCTCTCAGTGTTCATCAAACAGATTTTTCTCTGCTGTTTTCTGCATCTCCCAGGTGCTCTGCTGTGACCTCACCATGCATGAGGATACATCAGATCATGTATCCTGGTGGGATGAGGTCTGGGCATGAGGCTAGTTATTTGTTCATTCCTAGTCTAGTCATGTTGGTGACTGCAATCCCAACAGCATGGATAAGCTGTCAGCACCCAGCTGCCAAGACAACAAGTATCCATGACCCCATGAGTGCATTTTTAACCCTGCCACTGTCCTATTGGGTGACCGTGCCAGAAAAGCTGACCATTGAGCAGGATTGATGGTTTATCCTTTGAGGTCCACGTGGCAGGGGTGAGGTGGTGCTCAGTCCTAACCCCTGCCACGTGGGCCTCAAGGGATAAACCATCAACCCTGCTCAATGGTCAGCTTTCCTGGTGAAGTCACCTAATTGGACAGTGAGAGGGTTAAATCTATTCTCATCCTATCTGTCACATGCACCACGGAGCCCACGGTGTTCGTAATACACTCCTAAGACTTTGCAACGATATTAGGGACCGTTTTTCTGTGCGATCACTCATCTGATTCAAAAGCATTCACATATGAGACCAGGAAGATTTTGATGTTTGAGACGTTTTAGATGGCCGGCGTTTGCTCTAAGGATCAAAACATGAAAGACTCACAAGCAGTTCAAAAACCAGTCTGACCTGGTGGCTTAATGATTAAAAATTATGTTAAACAACTACCCCGCTAATATCAGAATCATCACGCTCTAATAAAACAAAATTACATCTTTTAGATCTTGGGGTTTTCAAAAACTTTTTTTTCTGTCCCAGAGCCCAGCAGCTTCTCTGCAAACGGCCGGAGGTGCTTCAGCTGTGAAGGAACGGAGTGTGGCAGAACGCTAAACTGTGAGAAGAATGAAGACTTCTGCATCAAATCAACAAGTAGGACACATTTACCCTCTTCCATTTTCAAACAAATATTGAAAGATTTTAATACCAAACATGAGGCTCACCTAATAATGATATTTTCATTCTCAGTGAATGACAACGGACAGAAACGGACCATGAAGGGCTGCGCCTCATCGCTGATGTGCTCCGCTCAGTCGGTAGCTGCGATTAAACAAAAAATGGGAGCAGAAATGAGCTGCTGTCAGGGAGATTACTGCAACAGCGCCGACGCTACGAGGGCTGGACTGCTGCTGATGGTGCCGTTGATGTCTTTGGTCGTGTTTTAATAGGAAATGGAAACAGCTGTATTGCTGCTCAGTTGTTTTTTATATACTTGTTGTAGCAGCATCATAAAGGTCAAATCTGTTCCTAAATGTGCAATGGTCAGAATTAAACTTGTCTAAAAATTTTATTTCTAACATTTTTCTTCTTCTGAAATATTTCCATTAATGTTAAAGTCAAACATAAATATGTCAGATGTTATCAAAATAAGTGAAATAAACCAGCTGAAGCTTTTCAATTCACACATCAATGAATCAATTTGACTTCAAATGTGTATCTTACTATAATGAAAACATGAAGGTTTCTACATGAAGAAGATCTCAGGAACAAACAGAGGGTCAACAAACTCAGCATCCCACTGTCTTTATGGGTGTGACCCTGCCAGGAAAGTTGACCAGTGAGCAGGATTGATGGTTTATCCCTTGAGGTCCATGTTGCAGGGGTGAGGTGGTGCTCACTCCTCACCCCTGCCACATGGACCAAAGGGATGAACCATCAATCCTGCTCAATGGTCAGCTTTCCTCGCGGGGTCACACTCCTTGGGACAGTGGGAGGGTTAAAAATGATTAATCAGAGCTTCATCTAGGGGCGAGTTGGAGATTTCGCTGGAATACAACAAAGAAAACAAACAACAACAAACAAAAGACAAAGAAGTGTCACAGATTAACTTTCAGTACTGTGTGAAATAACTGCTTAAAAAATAAAGGAAATACAAAAATAAATCATCTTTGATCTGAATGGATGAAACATCCCTATTAAGCATTTTGTTCTTTACACAATCACACAAAAATCATCAATAGAAATCAAATGTATTAATCAATGGAGATCTGGATTTGGAGTCACACTCTGAATTAAAATGGATAAACACACTATGGGCAGATTCAGCTTTGATGTAATGTCCTAAAACAAGTCAGAATAAGGCTCAGTAGTGTGTGTGGCTTCCACATGCCTGAATGACCTCCCTACAACACCTAGGCATGCTCCTGATGAGGTGATAGCTGGTCTCCAGAGGGATCTCCTCCCACACCTGGACTAAAGTGTCCACCAACCTGCACAGTGTGTGGTTCAATGTGGTGTTGGTGGATGGAGCAACGCATGATCTCCCAGATGTGCTCAATTGGATTCAGGTCTTGGGAATGGGTGGTCCAGTCCAAAGCATCAATGCCTTTGTCTTGCAGGACCTGCTACCCACCAGTCACATGAGGTCTATTATTGTCTTGGAACCCAGGGCCGACCACACCAGCACATGGTCTCACAAGGGATCTAAGGATCTTGTTTCAGTGCCTAATGGAAGCCAGGCTACCTCTGATGAGCACATGGAGGGCTGTGCAGCCTCCCAAAGAAATGCCACCCAACACCATTACTGACACACTGCCAAATCGGTCATGCTGGAGGATGTTGCAGGCAACACAACGCTCTTCACCGCACCTCCAGTCTGCCACTTCTGTCTCAGTATGAACCTTCTTTTATCTGTAAAGAGCACAAGGCACCAGTGGCAATTTTGCCAATCTTGGTGTTTTCTGCTAAATGCCAAATGTGTATGTTTATGTTTATGTATTTAGCAGACGCTTTTGTCCAAAGCGACTTACAAGTGATAATCGGCATGTAGCCCTAGAGGCTAACAACAACAATAACAACAACAACTTGACATCAATTATGGAGAGGAGAGAACAAGGAGTGGACAGTAGAGAGGGGGACGGGTGCAGGGACGGTGCTAGTTTAGAAGATGCTCTCTGAAGAGCAGGGTCTTCAGGAGTTTCTTGAAAATTGAAAAGGAAGCCCCTGTTCTGGTAGTGCTTGGAAGGTCATTCCACATTTGTGGAACGATGCATGAGAAGAGTCTGGATTGTCCTGAGCGTGGTGTAGGCACTGCTAGCCGACGATCCTGTGATGACCGGAGCGGCCGGGCCGAGACGTAAGCCTTTGCAAGAGGATTCAGGTAGATGGGAGCCGTACCATCTCGGACTTTGTATGCTAGTGTTAGCAATTTGAATTTGATGCGTGCTGCTAGTGGTAGCCAGTGGAGCTCAATGAACAGAGGGGTGACGTGTGCTCTTTTTGGCTGATTGAAGACCAGATGCGCCGCTGCATTCTGGACCATTTGAAGAGGTCTCACAGTCCAGGCTGGAAGACCAGTTAGAAGGTCATTGCAGTAATCGAGGCGGGAGATGACAGTAGATTGCACCAGGAGCTGAGTGGCATGTTGTGTTAGGTATGGTCTGATCTTTCGTATGTTATACAGCGTAAAGCGGCATGAACGAGCAACAGAGGCAACATGATCTTTAAAGATCAGGTGTTTATCAATCACAAAACCCAGATTTCGAACTGCCTTTGAAGGAGCCAGAGATAGGAAGTCATTCTGGATTGAGATATTGTGCCGTATGGGTGGTTTTGCTGGGATGACAAGTAGATCAGTTTTAGAGAGGTTGAGTTGGAGATGATGGGATTTCATCCATTTTGATATGTCAGAGAGACAGTTTGATATTTGTGCAGAGACAGTGTGGTCGTCCGGTGGAAATGACAGATAGACCTGGGTGTCTTCTGCATAGCAGTGATAGGAGAAGCCATTAGATCGAATGATCTCACCCAGTGAGGTGGTGTATATGACAAAGAGAAGATGTCCTAGTACAGAGCCCTGGAGGACTCCTGTGGCAAGATGGTGCACGGTAGAGGATTGTCCAAGCCAAGATACACTGAATGATCGTCCTGTGAGGTACAATTCAGACCAGGCATGTGCTTTCTCTGTGATACCCATGCTAGAGAGTGTGGACAAAAGGAAGCCATGGTTGACAGTGTCAAATGCAGCCGATAAGTCGAGCAGGATAAGCACTGAGGATTTGGCAGTCGCTCTAGCTTCTTTAAAGGATTCCGTCACTGCTAACAGAGCAGTTTCAGTGGAGTGGCCCTTTCTGAACCCAGATTGGTAAGGGTCAAGCAGACAGTTTTGTGAGAGGTATTCTGTGATCTGCCCTGCGATGGACTGGATCTCTGTCCAGGGTGTACCCCGCCTGATTGCCCGTTGACCGCTGGAGGTATGGCGCCAGACCCCCCGCGCGACCCTGCGTGGACAAAGCAGGTTCAGAAAATGGATGGATGGATGGTATTCTGTGATCTGCTTGAAAGCCCCCCTTTCAATGATTTTGGACAGAAAAGGGAGGAGAGAGATAGGTCGGTAGTTCTCCACATGATTTGGAGGAAGAGATGATTTTTTAGCAGCGGTTTAACCTGAGCATGCTTGAGAGAGGTGGGAAATGTACCGGATGTCAGTGAAGCATTGATCACATCTGTGACTGCTGTGGCTACTGTAGGAGCAATAGCTTGGAGCAGCTTAGTCGGAATAGGGTCAAGTGGGCATGTAATAGGGCGGCTGCACGTGAGAAGCTTGGACACACAGTTCTCAGTGAGAGAACTGTTAGCGTAGTGTCGAGCATGGTGTTGGGTTGTAAGCACAACCCCCATCTGTGGATGTTGGACCCTCTTACCACCTTCAGAGAGTCTCTTTCTGACCGTTTGAGCAGACACATGCACATTTTTGGCCTGGTGGAGGTCATTTTGCAGGGTTCTGGCAGTACGCCTCCTGTTCCTCCTTGAACAAAGGTGGAGGTAGTGGTCCTGTTGCTGGGTTGTTGCCCTCCTACAGCCTCCTCAAGATCTCCTGATGTACTTGCCTGTCTCCTGGCGTCTCCATGCTCTGGACACTATGCTGACTGAAACAACAAACCTTTTTGCCACAGCTCAGATTGGTGTGCCATACTGAATGAGCTGTACTACCTGAGCCACTTGTGTGGGTTGTGGACTCCGTCTCATGTTTCCACTCATGTGAAAACATCGCCAGCCTTCAAACGTAAACCAAAACATCATCCTGAAAACAGAGGAACTGAGAAGTGGTTTATGGTCACCACCGACAGAACCACTCCTTTGTTGGGGATATCTTGATAACTTCTAATAATTTCCAAGTGTTGTCTTTTTCATTTGCACAACAGCAGCTTATCAGTCGGTGTTGTTTTCTATGAGGTCAGTTTGATTTCAAAAAAGTGTGACTGACTTGGAGATACATTGTGTTGTTTAAGTTGTCCCTTTAGTTTTCTGTACGTCTGCCATTTTCCACAGTGCCAGCCTCGCTGTGCCGAGCACACCGTTGGGCAACCTGCAATGGTGCCCACTATAGAGCTCCGGATGTCACATGACTCTCAGAGAGTAGACGCCATGTTGGCAGGCAACAAATGTAAAAATGAACGGGATCGGCTTGGATTTTACTTCACACTTTAAAACCGAAGAAATCGTTTTATATAGTCAGAAATTAAATAGACTAAACATCTCCGACCCTTACCATACCCCTGGGATACTTTAAAAAAATGCCAGAAGCTGTCGGAGCGGACTTCTTACCAGACCTGGCTGGGGAACCCCTTGGGATTCCCCTGGAGGAGCTGGCCCAAGTGGCTGGGGAGAGGGAAGTCTGGGCCTCTCGACGCTACTGCCCCCGCAACCCGACTCCAGATAAGCGGATGAAAATGGATGGATGGATGGACAAATAACATAGATTTACATGTAAGTAGTTTAAATAGAGTGCTGTGCTGTTTGAATGTATAAACTGAACGCCAAGAGAAATCACTAGTTTGATTTTTTTCCGTGAAAAAAAAAAGTCAGGCAGGAGCATCTCAGGATCTGTCTGAGATCTGTCTCGGTGAGACAGATAATAGCAATCCAAAGTGCTTTTTATGTGTGATCTGACAATTGATCAACCATTGCTTAAAAATTAAATACTGTTTAGCAGGTTAATTGCTGTGATCATAAAACACGTAAACGGCAGCACGCAGAACTCACGAGGCAATGTTTTACGTGACGTTTACTTGTTGCTATGAGTAATAAGACAGAAAAAGCCACGCCAAAATAAGTTTAGGAAGCCCACTAAGAATCGTAATAAAAGCATTTAAAATAAATACCATACACAGTTGAGGAATCGTTGGTTTAAGTACCTGATATGAAGTGGTCGCTGCATAAGCGAAAACCTTTAATCTCGGGATCCCACAGTTTCATTTTAGCCCGGTCACTAGCGCGTTTCATTATAATGATCCAATGTTTGTGGCACTCCGGATCTTGGGGAATCTTGTAGATGGCTCATTCCTTATGTCGTCCGCGTCTGTTCTGCATCCTGGGGCACAACAGGAATCTACCATATTTCCAGTTTGATTGATTTTTCTGACAATAACAAATAGTCCAGCTGCGGGCTTCTGCCTGCCAATATGGCGCCGTTTCGATTTGAACTGTTGCATGCCGGGAGAAGTGACGTCAACTCCCGGAGCTCTATTGGCTGGTAGATGTGAACATAATGTCGTAACGGCAAAATTATTAGTGAATAATAATTATTATTTTTTAATTAAAATATAGCTTTTAAAGGAAATACCATACCTTCATTCTGCACACCTCTAAATGCCCCGTGGAGGTATTATTTATTTAAAATGTATTTTTAAAATGTTTCTTATAGGGAGCATAAGTCACGCCCATCTACTTCCAGACAATGGGTCCCAGGAGGAAAGAAAAAAATGAATGCAAGTCAATGTTGCTATAAACGCTATTTTCTATTTTCGCTTGTTATGTGCCATGGATTTCACATATGATGTCTGTGAATTTTAAAGATGTGTTTTGATGGCAAGAACGCGCTTATTTTCGAATGAGGAGAAATGTTATTTTAGGTGTTGTGGAAAAAAAGTCCATGACTACAAATGCATCCCACCAAAGTGACATCACCAAACCAGACACGGAGAAAAACAGAGGGAAAAAATGGCTGTCAATTCAGCGAACTTCAAATCCTTCCTTCAGGATGAATGAACCAGCATAAATCTGACCATGTGGTAAGTAGCAGCTGCGCTAGGGGAGAAGAGATTCTGTGGTGGATATGCAACATACCAACGTCTAATTTGTAATCATAATAATTACAAACTTACAACCTGATAAATCTCAAAGTATGTGACTGGGGTGGTCGAAACACACATCACTTAAATTGAAGTAGAACATATGTGCGATCCAGGGCGTAAGGCAAAACGGATTAGAAAATAGCTCTTTTAGCCCCATTGAATTGCATGTAATCTTGCAAGGAGCTTGACGGAAGTCTCTGGGGATTTTGTGATCTCGCGACTCGAGCAAGGAGCAGGGCAGAGAAGCCGATTTGCTGCTGAGACTCTCCCGGTATGCACTTGAGTTCTGTGATTGTCGCGAGTAAACCGTTCCGCTGCCGTTCCTCTCTGCTTTTGCTTACAGTGTGCAGTAGGCGTTAGGCTCCCCATTCAACCTTTAGTTTGACCCATAAAAAGTCCCTGATGCTCTCAAAAGTGACTACACAGTCTTCAGCATTTGAGCAGTTAAATGAGTTTAGTGAGCAGCAGGTTGTACTACGAAGCAAGGTTTCACGCGTATTCACTCTCACACAAGCTAAATGCTGTTCACACTAGTACACATATTAAAAACCAGCACCGACAGGACCCATTCCCCAACGGGGAGGCACTGAATCAAGAACCACAAGCCCTAACAGAAAACGAAATGGAGCAACAAACCACAGCTTGTTTTTTTGTGCACAATGACAGCAACCAAAGCAGAGATGCACACTCTAACATGCTGTATAGCGACTGAACAAGTACAGAGCAAGCTGAGACAACATTGCTGTTTTATGGCCTTTATAATTTAAGCCAGGTGAACTCCTCCTCAAACATACAGTGATCCCTTGTTTAATGTGGTAGATGCGTTCCAGACCTGGCCGCGATAGGTGAAAATCCGCGAAGTAGGGACACCATATTTACAGTACAGTACTATATTGAATTATCGTATGATAACATTCTCTTTTTGTGGGTAAAACTCAAGAAAAATTTTTTTACTTGGTTTTTTTTATAGTTTTATTAAAAAAAGTGCATTTTATGATGAAATTAATGAAAAAACAGGAATTTCTTGATATTTCGCATAGAAAAATACCACGAATCGGTGAAAAATACAGCAAATCGGCGAATTTCCCTTGAATAAGGCTCCAAAGAAAAAATCCGCGAAGTCGTGAATCCGGGATAAACGAACCGCGAAGTAGCGAGGGATCACCTGTAAACGTTTCTATGTGTTGAAGAGCTGGTCCGAAAGCTGGAGGTGCTGTTAAAAAAAAGTTCAGGGAGGCGACTGAACCAGTGGAGTTGTTTTAACAACGTTTAACGACCGGGTTCCAGGTGCCAGAAAGAGGAGGCTCGCGGGACACCTGTTGAGGATCACTGGTTTGAGCCGTGCAGTCGTAAAACTCACTAAATATCAAACGCTTCCTGAGCTAATGATTAGAGGAATGATGATCAAGGGCAGCAAAGAAAAGCAACAGGAGAAAATGTTTAGAAGGATATGAGGTGAATGACTGTAATTGCCTAATATGATTTTTTACCCTGGGTAGAATAAAGCACTCTGCAAGTCATCATAAGCTGGTGCTCTACAGCTGGAGGACAATGAATGAAGACGTTAGGGAGCTGGAGCACTCAGGCAAATAAACATTTAGGTGCAAATAAAAATAAACCAACTAATTACATCGGCTGCCCAAATCTTTATCAGTGTTAATGTCTGCAACATCTAAATGTTAGTGGTGGCTCTTTTATTTGCATTTACTCATCTGAATGCTCCAGCTCCCTTGCTTTTTTCATGATTTTTAAGCCTTTTTGTGCTGGCTGAGAGGTTTGGCTGTGAATAAGGTGAATATTCTTGAATAAGGTGAACCATGAATCATTTGTACATGTATCTAATTTTTTTTATTATTATTATTTTTTACAAATCATCCAAGATCTCTAGCTGCTGTTGGAAAGTTTTAAACCAATATCATGTTTCAATGTTGCAGATAAATTAAAATCATGTTTAGATATTTTTGTAGCATCTATCTATCTTTATTATTGAGAGCCATAATTCTAAGAAACTATCATCGAAAACTACTGTTTGGAGACAAAGAGTGGTTCCGAGGGCTCTTTATGATTGTTAAACCAAAGAGTCAGAGTACCCGGCCCGGTGGGTTACCAGGGTCCCGCCCTGGAGCCAGGCCTAGGGTTGGGTCCCATAAGCAAGTGCCTGGTGGCCGAGCTTTAGCTCCTGGGGCCTGGCTGGGCCCAACCCAAACCGGATACATGGGTGCATCCAACTGTGGTCCCACCACCTGCAGAAGGAACATGAAGGGTTGGGTGCATTGTGGATTAGGTAGCAGACCAAAGTGGGAGCTTTGGTGGCCTGATCCCCAGACAAGGAAACTGGCTTTTAGAACATGGATTGTCACCTCTCTGGCAGGGAAGGAGCTGCAGCTTGTGGAAGAGGCTAAAGCCCAATATATACTTCTCTGCCTGCGTTAGGACGGAGACATGCAATGCCATTGTGTGTTGGTGCAGGAGCTCTCCGACAGGTTTGTGATTACTCAGGACACTGCTTCCTGTAAATTCGTCAACAGCACCGTCTTTTCCACTTAAAAAAAACCAAAAAGATATTTAGTGGCTGACACGGAACAGGTTGAAGAACACATCGCAGAAAAGGTCTGAAAATATTGACATTTATTCACCCGTGACTGAAGGAGTACAAAAATATGCAGTAAGGGTTTTATTCGTGGACAGATCCGTGGGTTTAGAGGTGGAGAGTTCTAAGAGCAAAACACATTTGTTAATACGTGTGTAAGTGGTGCCAGCTAGATATAGTCGGACTCACCTTGACACATAGCGTTGGCTCTCGAACCAAAGTCCTTGAGCGGGGTTGGACTCTTCTTTGCTGGAGTTGCTGTTGCCTTTCTGTTACCCCGGGTTTCCACGGGAGCCGTCAGCAGCACGTTACTGCAGCAGCACGTCTTGCTCGTGTAAGCTGCTGCTTGGCCCTTCCCACGAGAAGCGAAGCAGCAGGGGAGCAGCTGTCACCGACAGGGCACGAAGTCACACAAGTGACTTCGTCAGTAAACACAACAATAAGCAGGAGAAAATTACAACATGGTTTGTGTTTTATGTTCTGTCCATTTTATAATCGCCAATACGGACCTGAAAAACAAAGGAGACCGCTAGCTAGGTGATAACTTCTCACGGGGACGCACAGTTAGTAACCTTTTTTAAAAGTAAAGCAACCGGAAAGCAGTACGTTCTTTATTCTGAAAATCTCGGTAGCTTCTCTCCATTTCCGCGTCCGATTTCCTGTCTTTCCTTCCCCAAAAATGTCGAACTTGACCCGTTTCAGAGGCGTCGCGCGTAGAAAATAGAACCGGCGCGTAAAGGCCGCGACATGCTGCTCCTGAGACGCGGCCGACTCGCGCTGTTGACGGCTCCGGTGGAAAAGGTTCTGTTGACCACAGCGGTTCCTATCAGCAGCTATGACGTGCTGCTGCAGTAACGTGCTGCTGACGGCTCCCGTGGAAAGCCGGGGTTAGAACACCTTAAGGTCGCAGGTCAATGATTGACTTTATAGTTGTATCATCTGACCTGCAACCATATGTTTTGGACACCTGGGTGAAAAGAGAAGCAGAGCTGCCAACTAATCACCACCTGGTGGTGAGCTTGATCAGATGGCAGAGGAAGATGTTGTGCAGACCTGGCAGGTCCAAACATATAGTGAGGGTCTCCAGGGAAGGCCTGGCAGAAGAAGCTAAAGAGTTGGTCTTCAACTCCCACCTCCAGCAGAGCTTTGACCGCTTCCCAAGAGCAGTGGGGGTGATTGAGTCTGAATGGGCCTTGTTCTGCTCTGCAATTGTTGAGGCAGCTGTGGCTGGCGGTGGCCGCAAGGTTGCCAGTTCTGGTTGTGGATTGTTAGGATTCATTTTAAAATACTTTTACTAGTTTTTAAAACGTTAAATGGTTGGGCCCCTCCTTACTTGGTATCACTACTTCAACCATACACCCCTTCACGGTCACTCCGCTCGGAGAACCTCATGCTCCTCTCGGTCCCAAGAACACGTCTAAAGACGCATGGTGATAGGGCCTTTGCTGTGGCAGGTCCTAAGCTTTGGAATAAGCTTCCTCTGAGCATAAGGGTCTCCACCTCTGTTGCGGTTTTTAAGGCAGGCTAAAAACATATTTTTATGACCTGTCTTTTAACCTTTCTAACTAGTTTTATTGTGTTACTTATAGCGATTTTACTCATTGTATTTTTATCTGTATCGTGTGATACAATGTTTTATTTTCTGGACTTAATGTTTTTATTTGATCAGTGTAGCGCCTTGGTGGCATCTTTTTGCCTGTAAGGCGCGATTTATAAATAAAGTTGAGTTGAGTTGTGGTGGCAACCCCTGTACCTGCTGGAGGACACCAAAGGTTAGGGTAAGGCTGAAGAAGGAGGCCTACAGGGCATGGTTGGCATATGGGTCTCCAGAAGCAGCAGACAGGCACCAGACAGCCGCAGTAGTTTTTCGAAAAAAAAAAAAGGTAATGAAGCACAGGAAGTTGGCTCCCTGTTTTAACTCTGATCTACAAAATTTAAAACAAAACTCTAGACAATTGGAGAGGACATGGCGCTGTACACGCCAGGAAGAGTCCTACTTATCCTGGAAAAATAGTCTTATGCTTTATAAAAATAAACTTGGACAAGCTATAACTGCATATTTTTCATCGCCAATATAGGAAAATAAGAATAATCCTAAATTTCTTTTCAGTACAGTTGCCAAACTTGCACAGAATCATAGCTGTGAACCATCTATTACCTTAGCCCTCAGCAGTAATGACTTTATGGGATTTTTCACAAGTAAAATTAATTCTATTAGAAACAAAATCATTAGCATCCTCCCTAATGTGATTACTTCTTCCTCAGTAAGTGAGGCAGCATCAGAGGTAACTGTAGAACTTCATCTGTGTTTGAACCGTTTTGATCCAGTTGAGCTCTCAGAGTTATCAAAAATATTAGCTTCAGATCTGTGGTCCCTCACACTCTCTATTGGACGCTTTTAAAGAGAAACCTCACATAAACAAGCGCGTGTACACACACAGGTGCTCACATAAATAAATATTAGCTTCATCTAAACCTTCAACTTGCATTTTAGATCCAATCCCAACCAACTTATTTAAAGATGCATTTCCTTTGGTTACTGCCCCCATTCTAAATATAATCAATCTATCCTTAGTAAATGGATACGTACAACAGGATTTTAAAGTTGCTGTAATCAAACCTTTACTGAAGAAGCCTTGTCTGGATCCAGATGACCCGATGAATTATAGACCAATATCTAACCTTCCATTTTTATCCAAAGTCCTGGAGAAAATAGTGGCCATCCAAGTATGTGAGCATTTAAACACTAATGCTCTGTTTGAGGAATTTCAGTCTGGTTTTAGAGTATCACAGCACTGAAACTGCATTAGTGAGAGTTACAAATGATATTCTCATGGCCTCAGATAAGAATCTTGTGTCTGTTCTAGTCTTGTTAGATCTCAGAGCTGCTTTTGACACAGCTGATCACAATGTTCTTTTAGAAAGGCTTGAACATGTTGTAGGGATCAAACGAACAGCACTAGGCTGGTTTAAATCCTACCTGTCTGATAGATTTCATTTTGTAAATGTACATAACAAATCGTCTTCATACTCCAGGGTTACTTGTGGAGTACCACAAGGTTCAGTGCTTGGACCAATTCTTTTACAATGTATATATGCTTCCTATTGGTAAAATCATTAGACAGCATGGGATAAACTTCCACTGTTATGCTGACGATACTCAGTTATATTTATCCATTAACCCTGATGAAACTAATCGGTTAGGTAGATTACAGACTTGTCTAGAAGACATAAAAATTTGGATGACTCAAAACTTGCTTTTAAATCAAGACAAGATTGAAGTTCTCATCTTTGGACCCGACATTCAGAATAGGACATTTCTTAGTCAATCACCTGACCTGAACGGCATTACATTAATCTCCGAGAACAAAGTAAGGAACCTTGGTGTTATCTTTGACCAGGACATGTCATTCAAATCCCACGTTAAACAGGTTTGTAGGATTTCCTTTTTCCACCTTCGGAATTGTCAAACATCACCTCATCTTGGACACTGCTCGGGCCAATAAACAAGGAGCAGAAAGCGACGACGTCATCAAGTACCCTCAGCTCAAAATGCTGGAACTAGGTGTGAAAGAATGAAGTCACAATAATAATAATGGAAATGAGTCATGCACGGTTGCAGAATAAAAAGAGGAACTGAAACCTCAAATAGAGGTGGTGATAATTAATGCATTTATGAGTGTTTAACCTTTGTACAACTCATGGACTATCCTGTATGACAAACAATGTTTTTTTTTTTGGAATGTGTTAAAGGTCATGTTAACGGACAGGATGTGCTTATAAGATTTGAAGCAGGAACAGGTGTGATCAAGAAATAAGTAATGTGTAACATGTATTGTGATTGGAGCTTTTTATGATGACCTGGAGCTGACGACATTAAGGTATAAACCCATGACTGGGGACAAATTGTGGGCTCTCGTCTAGAGAGAGTCCGCAGAAAGGGTTTGCTTAATCAGAGAGATTGAATAATCTTTTGGTTTCATCTTGGAACACCATCTCTAGTTATAGGAAATAATACCAACGGGTGTGGAATGCACCAACACATGAGTCCAGGACCAAATACAGTAGAGGAAACTAGGTCCATACTGGTACCTATGGAATCCAAGGCTGTGGTCACTGACCTACTAACTCAGGTTCTCCTGTAATAGGAGCTTTCTCCGATCTCACATAAAAATAAAACTCACCAGAGTTCTAGATACGAAAGGGAAAGAAGGGATTTTAAAACTAACCAAATTTTTCTTGCAGCTTTCCAGGTGATCCATCAAAAGACTTCAGTCTTTCAGGATTTGGTATTTGCATTTTACTTTTAATCATTTTACTATTTTACATTTTAACTATATAAACTGTTGGGTATTTTTATAAATGTACCTTTTTGAGACCTAAAAGATGCCCATTACACATCATGAATCTCTGTGTTGGTATGTTCATAAAAAGGTTGAGCAAAGATGTTAATTGAGAGAACTCTGTAACTCTGTAACTTGAGAAGGCCCCGCCTTCTCCCCCCATCCATTTGGTGAATAAAACCACTGAAGACTCTTGAGGAGGGGGAGTCGCCTGGCAGATAGCTCTGGAGAGAGTTATGTGTCATGGTGATCTCCCCCCATTTGGCTAATTCAGTGTAAAATGTCTTCCTGGTTGTCATGTGTGTTTATTTCAGGTTCCAGGGTTATGGAGGTTAAGTATTATCTACCAGATAATTGCAGAATGCAGGTATACAGAGCAGGTGAGGAGAAAGCTTTGAAGGCTGAAGCAGAGTGGAGGCTGGTTGAGACACACACATGGACATTACAAATAATCAATTTACTCTCTCTCTATCAAAGGGTGTGTCGTCCTTTAAGGTAATATGGGATAAAATCAAATTACCTAACAAGTGGTGGAGAATGCGGGCAAGGCAGAGCCGTCGATGGGAAGCTGGCTTCGGGGAGCCGTACAGGCGCCACTTACCTCACCAAAGCCCGGGGAACTAAAATTGTTTCACCGGCCGGCTTTTTAGCCTTGAAGGCAGATTCCCATTCAAGCTCTCGCCTTCCCGAACTCAGGACGAAAGTACCACGGTATGCCGCCCATCGAAGCATGTGAGGACTCCAGTTCTTTTTACAGATGGCGTTCTTTATTTGTGCCGTTATTGACTAGCAAAGCTAGCATCATGCAGCACCATAAACCACCGTAGAACTACAAACCGACAGAATAAACAATATGTTTACATAAATATAACACATAAATCACAAATAAAGGTTACAAACTCTACTAACCACTTTGCCTGCTTGTAGCTCCGAATGGGAGGGGAGAAAACAAGTTTTGCTTGCTGTTAGTCTCTTATATTAATCTGAACGTATTCAGCATATATCAGCTTCCTTTCATACGTTAGAAAAAAAACGAGTGCACACGTTAAGCTAACCGGAAGTTGTTGAGAAAGGCAAGTGTGCCTTTCAAAATAAGAGCACGAGCTCCAGTTTCATCAAAAATAAAAAGAAGCATTTTACAATGATGTTTTCACAGCATTCACACTCCCACCAATCACACAGTGATTCATTTAAACTATATACAATAACTTGTTAAACAACAAAAAAAACTACCAACAGTAAACAAAGGCACCTTCTTAAGATAACCCTTTACTCTGCTTCAAGTAATAGCACTGTTTTATGTATGGCTCTGTCTAAATAAAGTGGCTGGGATGTGCGCTTGCCTCTGTTGTCCAAAAATGTGTTACTAACTAACAGCTTGACCTTTCTAACCCTGTTGTATGCAGCTGGGAAGACTTCCACTATCCTTGCCAACTTCCACTGGTTTCTTGGCAGGTTGTCGTCCAACAGCAAGACAATGTCATTTACTTTAGCATTCCGTCTCTCAGTAGTCCATTTTCTTCTTTGTTGTAAATTGAGCAAATACTCCCTTTTCCACCTGGTCCAGAACTCATTTGATAGAAATTGAACCCTCCTCCATCTTTTCTGAAGATATAAATCTTCCTTCACAAACTCACCAGGCGGGGGCATGATGACTGAAGATTTCATTGTGAGGATATGATTGGGGGTCAGAGGTTCCGGGCCTGATGGATCATTGAGATGGACAGTGGTCAAAGGTCGACTATTCACTATAGCCATCACCTCATATAAGTATGTCCTCAGTGATGAGCTGTCAAGTTGACTTGCAGATTGGTCGAGGATAGAGGTTAGGATACTCCTTACAGTGCGGATCTGCCTCTCCCAGACGCCGCCCATGTGACTGGAAGCAGGAGGATTCATCACAAAGCTGCATCCAAGTTCTTTCACACGTTCCTCTGGTAGTCCTTTCATCATGTTTTGGAACTCATTTTTCGCACCTACAAAATTGGTACCTTGATCACTTTGAAGTTGTCTCACATTGCCTCTTATTGCAATGAAACATCGCAATGCATTCAGGAAGGCATCAGACGAAAGGTCATCCAATACTTCTAAGTGGATGGCTCTTGAGCACATACATGTAAATATGAGCCCATATTTCTTTAGCTCTTTCCTTCCTTCTCTGACGTAGAATGGACCAAAACAGTCCATTCCACTGTACGTGAACGGAGGTGTACTTTCCATTCTCTCAGGGGGAAGATCAGCCATTTTTTGTTCTTGGTTAGACCTTCTGAACTTCCTGCACTTTACGCACTTAAAGATAAAGGAAGAGACTTCACCATTACACCCAAGGATCCAGAAGCCATTCGCACGAACTTCATTGATTGTCATTCCACGACCTTGATGACACACCTTCTCATGACAGTGCTTGAGTATGAGACGAGAGACATGATGTCCTTTAGGAAGAATGGCTGGGTGTCTGACATGTGGATGAAGTGCGGCTTGGGTCAATCATCCTCCCACCCTCAAGATACCCAGTCTGTCCAAGAATGGGCTTAGCCTTTGGAGGCGAGTTAATTTGTTCCCTTTGACTTCTTCCTCTTGGCTTAGTGCGTTGATCTCCTTGCTGAATGCTTCATTTTGAACCAACTTGATTACAAATTGTTCAGCTTCTTGTCTTTCTTCAAGTGTGGTGAGTTCATTTGATCTTGCCCTTAAACCCTTTAGTTCCTTTGCAAGACGCTTAAGCCTAGCTATGGCTTTCGTTACTCTCCTCCAGTCTGAGAACTTCTCAAGACGCTCCAGTAGTGATTTTTCTTCCTTCACGGTGGTTGTGAGAACCTGTGCTCTCTTGAGTTCTGGATCATCATTGTTTATTTCTTCAACCTGAGTCTCTTCCTGTTTAGGGAGATCCCTCTGCCAAGGAAATTGGGGCCCAGTGAACCAGTTAGACTCTACAAGCTTATTTGCGGTTAGGCCGCGAGACGCATGGTCTGCTGGGTTCTCTTTAGAGGCAACATATCTCCACTGTCCTGGTTCCGTACTTGATTTAATTAGTTGAATTCTGTTGGCTACAAATACATGGAACCTCCTTGCATCATTATTGAGGTATCCAATGACGACCTTTGAGTCAGTCCAAAAGAACTGTTGCAAGTCTTCTAGCTCCATTTCTCATTTGAGCAGTTCACTCGTCTGCGCGGCTACAACCGCAGCCGAGAGCTCCAATCTTGGGATTGTTGTCACTCTTGTTGGTGCAACTCTGGACTTTCCCATAACAAAAGCACAGTGAACTTCTCCGGACTTGGAAATAGTTCTAAGGTAAGAACATTCTCCGTAGCCAGATGAACTTGCATCAGAAAAATTGTGAAGTTCATACTTCTGAACCTCCTTGGCTGTGAATGGTGTGTAGCACCGTGGTATTTCAACCAAAGACAGATTGTAAAGATCTTGAAGCCAAGCATTCCAGTGTGGTTTTAGGTTATCAGGAAGTGGCTCGTCCCAACCCACCTTGTCCTGGCACATTTTCTGTAGGATTATCTTTCCGGTTAGGATGAAAGGTGCCAAAAATCCAAGGGGATCAAAGATTGAAGCTACTGTGGACAGTACTCCTCTTTTGGTGAAGGGATTTTCTTTAATTTCAACTCGGAACTGGAACTTGTCAGAACTGATGCTCCATTGGACACCAAGAGCTCTTTCCATTTTTGGTTCTCCAAAAGACATGTCAAGGTTGGTTGCTCCATCTGCACACTCTTCTTTTGGTAATGTGTCTAGCACTACTTTCTTATTGCTGATGAGCTTGTGCAAGTGAAGCATTCCAGTGCTGCAAAGCTCCCTTGCTTCTTGGACAAGCTGAATAGCTTCAGCTTCGCTGTCTACACTTGTTAATCCATCATCAACGTAAAAGTTGCGTTGGATAAACTTCACTGTTTGCTCACTGAACTGTTCATCTCCTTGAGTCGCCAGGTGTTTAAGCCCGAAGTTGGCGCATCCTGGTGAAGATGCAGCACCGAACAAGTGGACCTTCATACGATACACTGATGGTGGATCGTCCATCTTGCCACCCTCCCACCATAGAAATCTGAGGTAGTCTTGGTCTTGTGGGTCCACATGAAACTGATGAAACATACGTTCCACGTCACACATAATGGCTATCTGTCCCTTTCTGAAACGACACAGGACCCCAGTGAGATTATTTGTAAGGTCTGGTCCAGTCAACAGATGTTTGTTGAGTGATGTGTTCTGAAATTGGGCAGAACAATCAAACACGACCCTAATTTTTCCGGGCTTTTTAGGGTGATAAACCCCATGGTGGGGAATATGCCATACTGTTTGACTGTCTATTTCTGTCTTTGGAACTCTTTCGGCATCCCCTCTTTCTATCATGTCCTTCATGAAGGCTACATAATCTTTGCAATACTTCTCATCTCTTTGTAGTCGTTTTCTTAGGCATTTTAGTCTATGTTCAGCACATGCTCTGTTGTTAGGTAGACTTGGCCTCTCTACCTTAAAAGGCAATGGCATCTGGTAGTGTCCGTCCTGCTTCTGCTTTATATTTTCTTTCAGTATTGCAAGGAACCGCAAGTCTTCTTGTGATATTGGAGCTTCTCCACCCTTTCTTTCAGAGAAGTCTGACTCAAAAACCTTTATCATGTCTGATGGGGAGATAACTTCTTTAACTTGGGTTCTAGCAGAAAAATGGACTTCTGACTTGAGTTCAGAGGAAGGCATTGTAAGTGGTATGACTTGCTTAGCAATGATATGGTGACTTACACCTATTTCATCTTCATAATCATTGACGGTACTGTTATACCCGACAATGCTCCAACCCAGCACAGACTTGAGTGCAAAGGGTTGATTTTCACTTCCATGGATGACTTCTCTTGGAGCCAGAGCCTGAGAACAGTTATAACCGATTAGCAAACCTACCTCACAATCTAATTCTTGCGACATCTCCTCTGCAAGATGTTCTAAGTGAGGCCAGGACATTGCGGTCTCACTTGTGGGAATATGAGCTCTGTTAGCCGGTATATACTCCCTGGTGTAGCTTACTGGAAGCTTGATCTTAACTTCAGATTTCAAGCCTCTCACTTCCAGACCAGTCAACCTTTCACTGGATACAACCTTTGTTCTTGATGTTATTGTTGACACCTTGAGCTTTACTGGATCTTTCTTGGCATCCAGTGTGTCGGCTACATCCTTCAAGATGAACGTAGTGTCGCTCTGAGAATCGAGCAGAGCATACACTAGTATTTCCTTGTCTGGTTGAGTCAATGAGGACACATAGACTGGAACAATTGGTGAAGTGAGAGTTCCGCCCCTTTCTTGAATAATCCTTAGAGAAGTAGCTCCATCTGACTCAAGTGTTTGCTTTGGTTTAAAACTTTTGTCTTTGTCTTGGTTGTTTACCCTCGGTTGATCTTGTTCAGACCCATCCTTGTCATTTTCAGTTGTATGAGTTTGTTTTGGATTATTTTCTTGCTTCTGTTCCACCGTGAGCTCAACCAGCCTGGTAGTTTTTGTGCAATTTTTTGATTTTCCATACAGTCATTCAGAACTTGTAATCCTTGTACATATGGCATGGCTGATTCCACGCTGCTCAGAAAATCTGCAAACTCACGGAGTTCCACAGTTTCCTTTGGGCCAATTTTGCGCCATGAATGTATTTTATCACGATATGCCTTGCCAATCAGGAAAGGATTGCCAAACCTGTCTTCGAGCACGTTCCAGGCAGCATTATAAGCTGTTTCTGAACCAACCAGAAAATGACCTTCTATAGCTCTTTTTGCTGCACCGCCAACATACTTGCGTAAGAAGAACAGTTTTTCTTGGTTTGGAAGGTTTTTCTGATTAATTAAAGTGGAAAAAGAAAGTTTCCAATCAGTGTACTTCAGGGGGTCTCCAGTGAAAACAGCAGGTTCAGGAATTGGGATTCGATTTGCAGTGATAGCTTCCGCTAATGTTTTAACCAATTCATTGGTTGTGTCATTTGGGTTGTTTGATGTAACTGTTTGAATGGGATTGGGCTGATAGTTCACAGTTGGTTTATTAAATTAAGATGCTTGTGGCACAGATACTGAGGTATAGATTGGTGAATGAGGAGTAAAGCTTTTAGTGACTGTAACCTGGTATGGTTGTTGAGCTACGGATTGGTTTGCTGGAAGGATTTGAGGATGCCTTTCTTGTGAGCTAAGAGGTTGAGAAAGTGCTGGATTTTGTGGTAGAGGAGGTGGCAACAGATGATCTTCTTCATCGTCACTATGAACAATTTCAGAATACACTTTCAGCCTTGCCTTTGCTGCGTTAAGCCTTTTAAGTTCCTCTAATCATTCAACTTCTTTCTTCTTCTCCTCAACCTTCATCTTTCTAGCTGCACTTTCTGCAATAAACTGAGCTCTTTTCCTTGCATTCTCAGCCTCATATTCAGCTTTCTGCCTAATTTCCTCTGCTTCTTTTTCAGCTGCCAACACTTGATCTGCCTGCTCAAGTCTCCAGATTTCTTCTTCACAGTCATGTTGAGCTTTCATTATTTTTAGGACTTCCTCTGTGGCAGCTGCTTCTGCTGCAGCTTGTCTAGCATCTTGTGACCTGTACGAATACTCCTTTGAATGTCTGGTCTTTCCTGAAGATAAAGAGACATTAGATGTTGTAGCTTCAAACACAGACTCCACATCGGGCCAGGATGATACTTCTGTACCATCATTGATGAGAAACTTCTGTGCCTTTTTATTTGCAACCTTGGTGAGCGATTGGCAGGTATCGTTGATTCTGCGGATTTCTGAATTTGGATGATCTGGATGTACAGTATCTCTTATTTTAAGATAAATATTATCTATCTCAACTTGGGTTGTATTTATTTTACTCACGATCTCCGTTAGCTCAGAATTATCATTGTACTTTATGGCCTTTTTCAGTCCATTTATTTTGTGCTTCCACCGCTCATAAGCTCTGTTGAACTGTGCCTTCAGATCCTTCAGTCGATCATCTGCTAAAGCTTGTCCTTTTTCAGTGAGCGTTCGTATGCGTTCACTTTTCCTAATGCATGCAGAATGTGGGAGATCTTTAGTTTGAGACAGTGAGTCTAGTGCAGTTGATGGGACCGTCTCACTAGTAGCTTGCTTATGTGACTCAACCTGAGCTTGCATTTCCTTTGTAGTTGCTTCTACTTGCTCATTAATATCAGCTTTCTCTTGTGAAGTACATATATTTTCAATATCACCCCTTTGTGACATACTGACTGTGTACTTTTAAGCCTATAAATGTACTAGAGTTGTAAACTAAAGGAATAAAATGAATTTCAGTAAACAGATAAAGGTTGAACAATTTTCTGCCGTTAACTTGAGCTTAACTTGTGTCTAAACTCTTATGTAAACAACTTAAAATAAATGTTAACAGCACATTTGGCAGAAACACAAATAAGAATCTCCTGTGATACAATTACCAGCAACCTCCACACAATGTTAATGCAAACACAATGCAATTATATGCATAACCTAGAGAATAAACCCTTAATATTATTATTTATTTATATATATTTTTTTTCCTAATCAAATTACTTGAGTGGATTTGCCTATAAAGTTACTTAGCTCTTGCAGTGTAGCCAAGTGGAAGGAAAGCTTCGCTGCTCCTTTAAGATGTACAGATGGAATGTGTGATGAAAAGTTCATGGCGGTTCTGGATCTTTCTGCTACTTCTGACCCGTTTACTTTAACGTGTCCACCTTTTAAGCTTTGTCCATACTGCTCCTTTAATCTTCTCAACACAACGTTCACCAGATGACACGATGTATCTTCAACTGCAGACTGCTCCTCTACCCGACGTCCTCAACGGTTTGGCACACTTCGCTCTTCATATGGAGTCTTCACCTTTCCTTTGCGTGGTGAAGTGTTCTACTATGCCGCCCATCGAAGCATGCGAGGACTCCAGTTCTTTTTACAGATGGCGTTCTTTATTTGTGCCGTTATTGACTAGCAAAGCTAGCATCATGCAGCACCATAAACCACCGTAGAACTACAAACCGACAGAATAAACAATATGTTTACATAAATTTAACACATAAATCACAAATAAAGGTTACAAAGTCTACTAACCACTTTGCCTGCTTGTAGCTCCGAATGAGAGGGGAGAAAACAAGTTTTGCTTGCTGTTAGTCTCTTATATTAATCTGAACGTATTCAGCATATATCAGCTTCCTTTCATACGTTAGAAAAAAAACGAGTGCACACGTTAAGCTAACCGGAAGTTGTTGAGAAAGGCAAGTGTGCCTTTCAAAATAAGAGCACGAGCTCCGGTTTCATCAAAAATAAAAAGAAGCATTTTACAATGATGTTTTCACAGCATTCACACACGGAGAGTAAGTTAATTCATTAATTCATTAAGCTAATTCATTAATTTGTGTCTGTTTCTTTAACCACTGGCAGTGTGGTTTAAGTTGATTGAGGAGGGCCAGTTGCGGCCGTGTGTGCGTGTGAACCTCTTGAGTGTATGAGAAAGTTTGGTTGATGAAAGAAAAAGACGTGTGAGATTGTTTGGCTAAAGTTGTTCTGAGTCTGGTTCTGGTAAGAGGAGACGATGGATCAGCTCTGGTGAGCCCCGGAGAGCAGAGTTCCGGTGGGAGATCGCTTCGCAGTCTGGCAGCTGAATACGCCGAGTAAGTACTTCATTAATTTGCACCTTTTGTTTTTAACCGTTGGCAGTGTGATTTAAGATTGATGGTGGTGACTGACATTCACGCACAAAAAGACGTTTTTGTGTCCAGCTAGGGGTTGCACATGTAAACCGTGGGGTTGCATTGAAACGTGAACCGGGCTGTATTCCTGCCTTGAAGAGGAGGTTTTAATAAGTCTTGTGTCTGCGTGCACAGGGCGTCCCGCAGAGCTGCGGGTAGTGATTACAGGTGAATGTTCAGGTGCACCTAAAACTGTTGCTAAACCAGCGCTGCATTAAAGCAGCCGCGGATGGTTAATACACGCAGCATGTAAGTGCTGGTGTCGATTGGAGTGGTTTGATGCTGAAATCACACTGCCGCAGGGAATTGTTTAAATATTTTATGGTGCAACAAGGCACACAAAATTTATTGATTGGCTTAGAAGATCTTAAATTGGTCTAAAATTCCCGGTCTGTGTTATTTGTGTTGTGATTTTTCTGGCGTCATGGGCTGCGTTCCATTTTGCCGGTTTCTGTGTTGTGTTGTGTTTAAAGTTGCCGCTGGGGACTGGCATGTTAATTTCTGACAGAGTTTTGCTCCGTCTGTGTATGAGTAAAGGTTTTTGGGCCTAACCGGATCTGGTCTGATCTGGGGGGGTTGTGTCCAAGTTCTGAATGTGTGTGAGTGAAAGCCTGCAGGTCCGTTTCTGTTTGTGTGTGTGTGTGAGAGAAGTTTTGGGCCAAGGTTCTGAAGCCTGAATGTGTGTGTCTCGGCCGATCTCTGAGTGAGTGGACGGTCCAAATGCATGATAATGTGTGTGACTGAGGCTTTGAGCCTAGTTTGTTCTGTGTGAAATCTGCAGATTCTAGATAGTCTATGTTCTATGTTTCTGTTTTGTTCTGTGTTGTCTTGTTCTTTATTCTGTACATGTATGAATAAGACTAACATCCTGTGATGTGTAAGTGTGGGTCAGAAGGCTCAGGTGTGTGTGTGTGTGTGTGTGTGTGTGTGTGTGTGTGTGTTTCCTAAGAGATGCTGGAGAAATAGAAGAAAGGAAAAGGAGGGGTGAAGGTTTGAGGGGGTGTATGAAGAGACAACGAAGTGTTATGGGGGATGGTTTTGATTAGGCTGCAGGCCACTAAATGTTTGATGGTTTGGTTAGGAAGAAATGAGAGGTTAGCAGAGAAGGTTAAGGAAAAAAGCAGACAAATGGAGAAAAGACAGAATTAAAGAAATGGTTGAAGAAACAGAGAAGGCAAATAGACAGTTTAAAGAAATGGTTGAGGTGTGATGATTAGCTAAATACTATCTGAAAAAGTCATTGCTTTTATCTGCATGATAACTCGTACTAAACTAGTAAACAAAATGACTTGCGTAGATAGAATGTTAAGGAAATACAGTTAAGCAGGGATAAATACATCCGTCCTAAGTAAATAACTCCTTCAGCTTCACCGGCTGAATGAATGCCCAAATAAGATGGAGATGATTCACGCGATTGCCTCAAGTTAAATTAGATATTCTGGTCTACAGGCCTTTTATTATTTTATTAAAATAAATAAATACTCTTTCTAAAAGATCATGTAGTTAGACCTAAGTAGTTCCCCTAATCTTTTATTGAGGAATTTGACCCCAAATTACAGAATTAGAAGGGAAAATTCATGATTTTGTGTTTTAGAGGCACATAACCTTATAGCTTATGATAGCTCTGGTAGATTAGCTGTGCAGCAGCTACTCTGGATCCGAAGATACCTTTTGCTCATGAACCAAGATTAAAAATACAACTTTGACTCAAGATGGTCTCTATTTCACAAGTGGTAGCTGTTCCTTTACTGGAATGCAAACTTTAGACAGTTCCATATAGATAGTTTAAACAGCCCCAAACTAAATATGTCAGCCTGGTGTACGTGGTTTAATTTGAACATTCTGATTTTATGAGACCTATTGTTTAAATTTTCTAATCTGATAGATGTAAGCTAGTGTTACCATGTTCGGTATTATTGTTTAGATTATGCAGTTTTACTTTAGTGGGTTATGTTCTTAGGTAAATAGAATTCTACACTATGCAGTAATAGTTTTTGTGTCTCAGCATTTTATCGTATGACTAAATCATGTTAAACTTGGTGTTCCTGCCATAAGTCTGGACACAGAAGGGTGTTTAGATTTTTTATGAACCTTAAAAACTTCCCGTTAAATGTGTCTTGTCGACCCTCGATAGATTAAGTAATTGGTGTTAATTTAATAACATGATTGAATCAACACAGTGCTAGATTTTTCCTGTATGCTATTTCTATGCAAATCTTGTTTGAAATGTAAACATCAACTCAGCCCCTACAGACCATAATGCTAATCGTAGTATTTTATTTTACTCAACAGTAAGGCTGTTTTGTAACTATTTCAACATTTGAGCTATTACCATCATTTATTTTCTGTTTGGGTTATAAGGTTTAATAAATCTGAGTGACTTCCTTTTGATTAATTTAGATCCTGTAAATGTGTGAGAACCAAGCCCCCACAATGCCGCTCAGAAAATGGTCCCATCCCGGAAGTAAGAAAAATTGCAGTTCCACCCTCATCCGCTGGGGGCTGGTGCCAGAAGCGAGCAAATCCTCATTGACTCCCATGTTAAAAATGCCGATTTCACAGCAGAAATAAACATGTTTAAAGCCTGGTGCCAAAACATGTTTTTTGTCTAAATTATCTAGTTTATACTCATGACAACTCTGAGGGGGGTGAATTTTTTTCTAACTCTTCTGTTTAAGTGTATTGAAAGCCTAAAATTCTGTATAATTAATGAGCATCCGACACACGTGACCGCCGCCTCAGACCCACGTGACCACAGAGCTAGCTCCGTGGAAAGGCCTCAGTACAGCCTCGGTCTGGCTTGGAAACTGCTCCGGCATTTTGAGTCTCTGTGTTTGTGTATTCTTCTTTGGATATTATTGGTGCAATTGTTGGACAAAATGACTTGCAGTGGTATTAATTGCACTAATAGAGCGTCCAAGGAGTCTCCACTTCATTTTTTTCGGTAAGTTAAAATCTATATTCGTATTTTATGTCACTGCTGCCTTTAAACTAGCTGAGTTTACCGAAGTAGCTAGCTAACTATCAGTTTAACATGTAGCATGTACTGTTTAACCATGAAATTTAAATGTAAAATACGGTAAAATAATTAATAGGGCATATTTAGATGGGTAATAGGGTAAAACCCAGTGCATTTAAGATAAAAATGGGTTGAAATATGACGGAGCGCTAAGAGGGAGACTTCTGTGTCCATTCTTCCATCCGGTAATCCCCAGCGGTCAGGCCGGGCAGCCTGACCGATCCGGCGCCTACTTGCTGCGCCTAGCTGCTGCGCGGTCTGACCGCTCGTGGAGTTTTTCATGTCTGACTTTAACCGCATCTAATACTGTATTACGGCGTGAGCGCAACAGCGACAACTTAATATCGATGTGTAAGCAGCCTGAGTGGTAGGGTGTTTTCATCTGAACCCTTAAAACCTCCAGCAGGCTATGCTGCACTATTGACGTGTTAGCGCGCGGCGCTAACAACTTAGCAACGTGACATGTCTCTGAGAAAGCGTAAAACATGGACACTTCTTCTGAAGCGGAAAATAACACCTCTTCTTAAGCAGAGCAGGATGTCGCCTCGGCTCGTTCACGGCCGAGCCGTACTGAGCTCGATAACATTGACCAAGCACAGCCACTGGGCCGTTGTAGCTGCCACCAGGCCTGCTGAAGGAACTCCAGCGGGTTTCATCAGACTCGTAAAGTTTCTTGTTTTTGCTGGGGATTTCTGTATTTTACCGCTCCCTCCTGCAGTCTTCCCCTATTAAAATTTAAAATGTGTAACTTTATGTATTGTGATGAATGACTAATATTCATGTAAAACTAAAACGTTAGGCATTTAGGGGAAAAAAACAAAATAATAAACATTATACAGATGTCAAATAACTCAAACTGTAATTAAACTATATATTTTCAAAGTCATATAGACAGCATGATGGTTTGTGTGATCCGCGCAGTTTCACTTACACCCCTTTAATGATCAGGCTGTTTTTTATTATTTTTATCAGCTGATAGCAGTTAAAATTATGGTAAAAAATACTTTTATCTGTTTTTGATAACTTAATGCCCAGGAAGAGCATCTTCCTGGGCATTAAATATAACCCAAATGTTTTATTATGAGCAGATCTGATGAAGGTTTAGACAAGCAGTCTGCAAAGTAAAACTTGTTTAGAGTCCAAACTCTTACTAAAGCTTTTAAAAAGAAAAAATGGTTGAATTTTGAGAAATATCCACAACAGGGGAGCGAGACCTCTGAAAAATGTATATTTTCTCTGAATTCATAGAATAATGTGAAGATTCTGGGAAAAGTTGGGATTCTGAGATTAAAACGTAAATCTTTCTAATCATAATTCTGGCAGTTTTTGTGTCCTTCTGCTGTGGAAAGTCGTGCAACATGAAGATACTGAGAAGATGCTTACAACCTGTATTTTTATTCCATCCATAAATAAAATCATGAGCTATTTTTTTAATTCAAATTTGATACAAAGGGCCATCGTTGGTTCCAGACCCGTTCTAGAACATTCCTCTAATCTTAAAGTCATCATCAGTTTCTTCCTTTTAACAAATATTTATTTGTTCAAATATTTAATATTTATAACTGGAATATTTGTTCCTCCCTTTCCCACTGCAGTTAGTCCTGTCCTGCAACCCTGTTTTTGCAGCTTATTGAAGCCAACCATCACTAACCTGGGGGTGGTTTTGGACCCAGAGATGCGGATGGACTCCCACATTAGCCAGGTGGTTAGATCCTGCTTTTCCCGGCTTCGCCAGCTACCAAAGATGAAGTCCATCCTGAAAGACGTGTCATATTTTCTCCCCAAGCTGGACCTGACCGTCATGTATCGGTCCAAAATAGTGTGATGATATTGTGTTTTTTGTACATAACAGACTTTTTAACAGACAAATTTGTCGCATTCTCCTACACCTCTTCACGGGCTCGCCACAGTAAATATTCTATTTGGCAAGAGATAAACTTTATTGTATTTATCCTAGTGAATCTATAATTAAACGGGTAAACTAGTATTAGCACATCCAACATCAAAGAAAGTAAAATGTTACTATCAGGAGAGGGAGAATGTTTAAGTGGTTAGCAGCAGTGTGCTAGCCGATGGCCCCCTCCATGAGGCCACCACAGCTCAGCAGAACATCGTTGTAGCTTCTTCTGGGGAGAAAAACACTTGGAGAAAAAATAAAGTTAACAGCTGAAATAGCAGGAAATAATACAGTTAAAGAGCAGATTGTAGAAGAAAGAAACCCCTGGGTTAAACTGGTCTGTCTACTGCATAATGCTGAACTCTAACATGTGTCCTCAGGGAAGGACCTGATTGGTGTCCAGAACCTGTTGAAGAAGCACCAGGCTCTGCAGGCTGAGATCACAGGTCATGAACCTCGCATCAAGGCTGTCACCCAGAAAGGAGAGACCATGGTGGAGGAAGGTAGAGCAGGTCTGGTCCTGACATGTTTCTGAGGTGTCTGCAGGTTCTGGCTCACTTTTTTTGGGTCCAGGTCACTTCGCTGGTGAGGAGGTGAAGACTAAGCTGTCAGAGCTTCATGGACGTTGGGACACGCTAAAGGCCAAGGCGTCCCAGAGGAGGCAGGACCTGGAGGACTCTCTGCAGGCCCAGCAGTACTTTGCGGATGCTAATGAGGCCGAGTCCTGGATGAGGGAGAAGGAGCCCATCGTTGGAAGTCCAGACTAAGGGAAAGACGAGGACTTGGCCGAGGTATGGAAGTCCCTTCCTGAGAAACTCCAATCGCTTTTCTTTGCTCTCTTTCCAGTCCTTCATAATTAGTGTTTCTGTATTTGTCATTTCCTTCGGTTGTCTACCAGACATCGTTGCTCGTTTGAGCGTCTCATGGGTTAGGGGTAGAAGTGCTGGCCTCGCACAGGAAGTGATGACAAACGTGTTCCCGGCGCTCTTATTTCAAACGGTTTACAAGCTGTGATGTGTGTTCCCGCTGCAGAGCAGCCATGACACGTGGCAGCCGGCAGAAGGCTCACGCTTTTCCACTAAACACCCGCAGAGCTGCGTCTGCGGTGAACTGAGCAGGGTTTGTTTTACAGTGGCGGATCCGATTGGACCATCGCTGCGAGAAAGCTCCACTTGTGTCAGACGAGCTGAAGGTTCTGATGTTCTGCTCCACAGGCTCTCCTGAAGAAGCACGAGGCCCTGATGTCGGACCTGTCGGCTTATGGCAGCAGCATCCAGGCCCTGAAGGAGCAGGCCCAGTCCTGCAGGGTGAGTTCAGAGCCCTCGGCCCGTCAGAACATTCTTATCCACCACGTTCTAACACCAGACCTGTTAACCCGACAGCAACAAGATAATCAGCAGGTGCTTTTGTCCTGCAGGACCTGAAGGCCAACGAGTCCCGCCTGAGGGACATCAACAAGGTGGCATCTGAACTGGAGTCAGAAGGTCTGATGGCTGAGGAGGCTCCTATGGTTCAGGCTCAGGTGAGCGTCACCTGTCTGCAGCAGCTGGTCCCTCTCACTTCCTGGTTTGTTAACTCTGCTCGTCTCTGTTTGTAGCAACAAGAACATCTGGGTTCTGCTCCTGGAAAGGTGCATGTTGTCCTCCGCCTCAACCAGAACCAGACGTGGTGTTTTTGTTACCACTCATTTGTTTGTTTGTTTGTTTACAGGATGAAGCCGACTCTTAACACGGCGTCACCCTGGAAGGTGAGTTCATTCAGCTGATCAGAGGTCACCTCTGATGGCAGCAGTCACGGCCGACCGTGCTGACATCACACAGGAATTCAGGTGACCCGGCAGGCACCAGGTGCTGGTGAAAGTGGGGACATGTCAGCTGGTTGCCATGGCTACAGTTATCTTTATGCATCTGTATGACTGCTGACTGGTGTGTGTTTCCTGTGACCTTTGACCTCAGACCGTACGGTTGGGCGTTCAGACGACGGCTAACTTTAATTCCATCAAGGTAAGAGGAAGCTCTTCCCTTCCTGTCTGAGCGATCCGTCTCCAGGTTTCCTCGTCCGGCGTCCAGCCCGCTGGCGTCCACCTTCATCTCACCTTCATCTCATCTCACTTCATTTATAGTGCAATACTTTCACATTATCATTTTCCCACACTTCTGTATACCTGTATTTTGTTGTTTTTCAATAAAGAATGACAAATTATTTAAGTTTGGTTTTTGTTGCACACAAATATATATCTGTAAAAAATATCTTCAAAGCTAATGTTTACATAACAAGTATGATTGGGTTTTGCAATACGGCACTCAAGTTTATTTTAGTAAGATTTTCAAACCAAGTAAAGTTAGTAAAGAACACATTTCTATTGTCTGCTAAGAAACTGTTGGGATTTAAAATGGGCCTGTTGTACAAATAACTTGTAAATGATTATTCCTCACTTTTGTCTTAACCAAAGAAATTCCAGTAATTGAGCAAAAACATTTATTTTTAACACTACATTTTATAAAACAGGGCACAGTGTCGGCACATGTATGTATGTCGATGGTCCGCCCCAACCGAACCAGGAGACACAGACGTCAGGGAGGCCAAGGTTGTCTCTGCAGCTCTCTGGGCACCACGCCTCACTCAGCTGTCCCCAATGATCCAAATGGCTATGGAGGAAAAAAAATTTAATAAAAGAATGAAACTTAAAAACTCCCAAACCTCATGTCATATTTACTAATCAGCTATGGCTGATTTATTGTTTGGATCACAGTGAGTTACACTAATTCTAATATATTTTTATTTCTATTATACATACATACTTTTTAACTGTTATTTTCACATGACTGTTATCAGGCTCTTGTTCTGGTTCTGATGATAACTCTGTGTCTTCCAGTAAGTTATCTTGTGCTTACTTCATCTGTATAATGTCTCTTTACTTTTGGTAAATTGTACTGAGTCCAGAATAAAGGCTAGCTGGCTGTACAAGATACAAACAAGTATTACGTTTTGGAAATATATGAAACACCGCCAGCATCTGTTAGAGCCTGTGGCGGGGTGCTGAGGGCCGGCTCCAGCCCAGGAATGAGCTCTACACGCCGGCCGGGAGGGTTTGAAACACCGCCATCCTCTCCTCTGCTGGCTGTTCATTCTGTTATGGTTACCGGTGCTTGTGTTGCAATGTGAAACGCTTGGTCTCGGATTTTGTAAGAAAGATAATAAAATGTCCCCCCAAAATACGACTTAAATATATTTTCTCTTCTTCATGATACATTTAATGGCTGGTGCGACTCAGGAGTGATAGCGCCGAAAAAAACTGTACTGAAAACTTGCTCAAAGCAAAATGTATTCATTACGGAAATAAGTTATAAACTTACCGATTTAAAACTTTTTTAATACAGGTACTTCTCACGAACAGGCGCAGAAAACCTCCACCTAAACTCCGTGTGAGGTTCAGGTCGATGGGTGTTCCAGTTAGCTCCGGTTGGGTTGAAGCTAGGTGGCTACATCCGTTAGCTCGGCTCCCACCTCCGCTTTAGCTTTGGGTTAGCCAGGGTTAGCTTCAGGTTAGCTCGTAGCTAGTTCGCCTGGGTGTCGTCACTCGAGCCCAGCCTTACAGCCACACCCTCAGCGCCTCCTCTCTTCCCTTTTATGGAATTGTCTGGGCTGGACGGAACCTGTGACACGGTCAAAATGGCGGTGGTGGACACCTCCCATTATGGACAGATAACGTGTTATTGAAGCCTATGGAATCGAATTGTCCAGTATATGTACAGTCTATGGTGAGAACCCTACCTCCACAGGAGGGGGTGGTGTAACTGATAAAGTTTTGATTACCTTACAAGGTGGAGACAGTCTAGTTTGTTTAAATTAGAATGCCTTTTGCCTGAATGCAAATGTGTGAGCCTAAGCAGCTAAATCAAGGCTAGACTAGAAGACTCTGTGGTCCTTTTGTGAAAAACCCTTTGAAGCCTCTGTGACGTGAGTGTGTTAACTCCGCCTTAGTGTGATAGAATCTCTGATAAACTCCTTTTGAGACAAGCTAGTTTTAAAGAATTTGAATGTGTTTTATTTGGTTTGTGATAATTTAGGACAGACCATATCTGACTAGTTTCATGCTAAACCAGACATCAATGTTTATTAATTTAAACAATTAGGCAGCACAACTTTTGGGTACACTGTTTTCCTAAATGCAAATTGTTCCCTATGCAAAGACAGGCTGGGAGACTCCTTGATTTGTGTCCTGCTGTGATGTGATGGTGGGAACTCGATTAACAGGTGATAAAGATCAGTGGCTGGCTGCATTGGTTCCTGCAGACAACATCAAAGGACACAGATCGGACACAAGACGCTTTGTGCCCCATTGACCCTCAACAACCAGGAAGGTATTGTGATTGCAACACAAGATGGTTTGCTATGTCCTGTCCTGATACTCTCCGAATGCAGGATTGGCTCAGACTCAGGAGAAGAGTGTCGATGAAAAGACTTCAGAGGATCTGAGTTCCTTTGAGCAAGCAGCTGTGGAAGTTGAACGCATGTCTAACTGAATGCAAATTGGTCTGTGCCTGTGGCATCCTGCTGTGGGTCTTTGAAATGTTTGTGACTTCTAGGTGTGTTGAAAAGGAGGTGGAGCCTACAATCCAAGATGGAGGAAGCACGAAAGACATGGCTAACTGCTGACTTGCAGTCCAAGACGGAAGTGACATAAACCATCGTCACTGGCTGAGCTAATGTTAAACCACAAACCAAGTGGATCAGTTAGCTGACGGTACCAACCTGTGCGCTGATGTAAAACCACAATACCCGCTGTGGGCCAGTCAGCTCTCTCAGGAAGTGACCTGCGTCGACACGTCAGCGGGACGACGCAAAGCTGAGAGCACAGTCTGTGACCGAGATATCACACCTGAACTGGAGATGAGGTGCAGAGGTCAAACACCAACTTGAGGAGGGAACCAGAACTGCAGTCAGCCAGCCACAGAAAACTCAAAACCTGTGACACCTGTTCAGTCCTACAAGCGATCGTTTGCCGCACAGGAGGTAACGACGGATGTGGAGCAGAAGATCCACAAGTGTTTAATGACAAATGATATGGGTTACTTTAATAAAGCTAAGAACTCAAGGTTATTATGTAGGTTTTGGTGTCTAGTTTATTCATTCCTAATTGCAGGTTTTAACTCTTGCTCTGGGTTTTGTTGACAGGATAATCATTGCTCAAAGGTAGCATTCAGGGGATAAATTAATAAAGCTAGAAATACAAGATAAAATTGGGTTTGATGTCTGGTTTAATGTTGAACTAAAATCCGATTGATTAATTGGTCATTTCAAATTCCAGGTTAGGTGTGTCCTAATTTCATGTTAATGTTGTTTTACTGGTTTAATCTTTTATTGCTCAAAAAGTCACATCAGGAGGGAATGTTGGGTATTTTTATAAATGTACCTTTTTGAGACCTAAAAGATGCCCATTACACATCATGAATCTCTGTGTTGGTATGTTCATAAAAAGGTTGAGCAAAGATGTTAATTGAGAGAACTTTAGGTTAATGTCGTAACCCCTGTTCTCTGAGTAAGATGAGTGAGATGTCTCACTATGGGATACGCCCCTCCGCGGATTCCTCAGAAGCACTTATCTCAATACGCCAATCCTGATTGGCCAGTGACCGTGACGTACGCGTCCCCATGCTACTATAAGTAGCAAGCGTCCCAACGCACACACTATTCAAGATAAACACCTCTTCTTGCTTCGCCCAGCAAGAAGGGTTGTCTGGTGAGACATCTCACTCATGTTACTCAGAGAACCGGGGTTACGACAGTAACCTAAAGTTCTCTTTCTTAACATTCGTTTCGATGTCTCACTATGGGATATGGAGACTCCCGTATTGCCAGACAGCTTATCCAGCGATCACCAACCTACAGGGATACGTCTTGGCCCGCCAAAGACCCCACACTCAGAATCGTGTGAGTCATTGCAGGGACCGAAACATCAAGCTTATAGAAGCGTGCAAATGCAAGTGGAGAAGCCCAACTTGCTGCAGCACAAATCTCCTGGATTGACAGCCCCCGAAAAAGGGCCCAAGAAGCAGACAGGCCCCTAGTAGAATGGGCCCTGAGCCCAACAGGTGCCTGAATGCCCTGACAGGAGTAAGCCATAGAAATAGCCTCCACAATCCAGTGGGAAAGCCTCTGCTTTGTGACGGGTTTCCCCTTACGAGGCCCACCCCATGACACAAAAAGCTGGTCCCCCCGTCGAAGGTTCTTTGTCCGATTCACATACTCCTTGAGCGCGCGAATCGGACACAGCTTGTGCCACCGCTCCTCCTCAGGAGAGGAGAAGGGCGGTGGGTAGAAAGCTGTGAGGATAATAGGAGAAAAGGAGCCCACCACCTTAGGCACAAAGGCAGGGTTGGGCTTCAAGGACACCTTCATGTCACCTGGTGCAAACTGGGTGCAGGATGGGTGCACAGAGAGAGCCTGTAAGTCACTAACTCGCTTTGCAGATACCAAAGCCAGGAGTAGCACCACCTTAAGAGACAGGATCTTAAGGTCCAGGCCGTCCATAGGCTCAAATGGAGGCCCGGAGAGGGCCGACAGCACCAAGGACAGATCCCATGAGGGCACCAGGGGTCGAGACACAGGGAGAAGCCTGCGCGCGCCCTTCATGAAGCTACACACCAGGGGGTGTTGACCTGCCAATTTCTTCCCAAAACCCAAGTGTCGGGCGGAAATGGCTGCTAGGTACACTTTAATGGTGGAGAAAGCCTTCTTCCCATCCAACAAGTCTTGCAGGAAAGACAGAATGACATTCACCGGGCATTGGAAGGGTGAGACCTCCCTGCCCTGACACCAGGCTTCAAACACCCTCCATTTACAGTCATATAGGGACCTAGTGGAGGGGGCCCTAGCATTCTGAATGGTTCGAATGACTGCCTGGGGCAGCTCTGCTGACACTAGTCCGCACCCCTCAGGGGCCAGGCCCACAGGGCCAGCCGTTCTGGATGAGGGTGGAAGATCGAGCCTCCCGCTTGGGACACCAGGTCCCTGCGAAGCGGCAGTTTCCAAGGTTGGCCCTCCAGGAGCTGGAAAATGTCCGCCACCCAATGCATGGCTGGCCAGAATGGGGCCACCAGAATGAGAGTGTGGCGCTGGGTTCGTACCCTCAGCAAGGTGGATGGTATCAGGGCCACTGGGGGAAAAGCGTAAAGCAGACCCCGTGGCCAGTCGTGCGCCAGCGCGTCCACGCCGAGTGGAGCGTCTCGGTCGCGCAGGGAGAAGAACAGAGGACACTGAGCATTCTCCTTGGAGGCAAAAAGATCCACTACGGCTGTGCCGAACCGGATCCAAATCTGTTCCACCACTGCTGGATGCAGGCTCCAATCCCCGTACAGGGGTGTCCCTCTGGACAACAGATCCGCCCCCCGATTCAGAACACCCGGGACGTGGGTGGCTCTGATTGAGAGGAGATGCCTGCTGCACCATAGGATCAGTCTGCGTGCCAGTGTGTGTAACCGCATGGAGCGCAGCCCCCCCTGGCGGTTTATATATGCCACAGTCGTGGTGTTGTCTGTTCTCACTAGGACATGATGGCCGGACAGAAAAGGCAGGAAGCGCCTCAGGGCCAGAAAGACCGCGAGGAGTTCCAGATAATTTATGTGTGTCCCCAGAGCTCTCTGCTCCACACACCCCTGACAGAGCGACCCTCCAGGAGCCCCCCCCAACCTGACAGGCTCGCATCTGTCGTGACCACTTTCCTCACGAGAACCAACCCCAAAGGCACCCCTTGTGCCAAGAGGGAGGGGTGACGCCAACAGCGGAGCGCCGCGACGCACGCTGCAGAGACCGTCACCCTGCGCGCTCTGTGGCGCACTGGAGAGAGACCCAGAGAAGCCACCCAGCGTTGAAAATCTCTCATGTGTAGACGGCCGAGTGGTACCACTGAAATAGCCGACGCCATGAGACCCAACAGCCTGAGGCATAACGCAAACCGCACCGAACTGTGTAGGCGGAAGCGCGCCAGGCAGAGCGAGAGCGCGTCCACGCGCTGTGTCGAGAGACGGGCCGTGAACGCCCCTGAGTCCAGATTCAGACCTAGAAAGGTTATTTTCTGGGAGGGGAGTAAAGCGCTTTTCTGCCAGTTTATTCTGAAACCCAGACCACACAAGTGACGGATCACAACCAGCGTGTTTGACGCTGCCTCCTCTCTGGACCGTGCCAGCAGGAGCCAGTTGTCTAAATATGTGGCCAGTCGAATGCCCCTCCCTCTCAGAGGGGCGATCGCCGCCTCCGTACACCTGACAAACACCCTCGGGCTCAGCGAGAGGCCGAATGGGAGCACGGTGTATTCGTAACACACTCCCTGAAAGGCAAACCTCAGAAATTTCCTGTGTGGAGGGTACACGGGAATATGAAAGTATGTGTCCCTCAGGTCGATTGAGGTGAACCAGTCGTTCTGGTGAATCAGACGCAAAAGGGATGAGAGCGTGAGCATTTTGAATCTGTACTTTCTGAGGCATCGGTTCAGGGCCCTCAGATCCAGGATCGGGCGAATCCCGGTCCCTCCCCGTTTCGGGACCAGGAAGTACCTGGAGTAGAAACCGCTCTGAGACCGATCGGGAGGCACAATGCATATCGCTCCCTTCTCCAGCAGGGAGGAGATTTCTCCCTGAAGGATGTGAGCTGACGACCCCTGGGCGTGGGAGAACACTACGCCGGAGAATCGAGGAGGAACTGAGGCGAATTGGAGCCTGTAACCCCTCGAAATTGTTCTTATCACCCAATGTGAAGCAGAAACCGCTGTCCATTCCTCCATGTGAGTTGAGAGCGGTGACACAGCCGTGACACACGGAGCACCAGCTCCCCCCAGAGGTTGTGGGGCAGCAGTGCTCGTGGCAACCACTGCGCATGCGCGGGGGCTTTGTGCTTTGACGGCCCAGGTGTACGGGGACGACCCGTGGCTGGCTAGAAAGTCCGCCAGGGGCCGACCCCGCCTGGGACCGCTCATGGGTAACATTTTTATTGATTTTTGCTGCGCCCTTGACATTTTGTCTGGATGCGGCAGCGAACGTTTTAATGCTCCTTGAGCGTGACATGTTTGTGAAAAACAACAATGTGAGTGCTTGTGACGTGTGTTCTGAGCCGGCACAGCCGGCTGCACGTCCTGGCCCCACCCTGGACCGCTCGGGGACTCTGCCGGAGGGGTTCCGTGAGGGGGGGAGAAAGCACCATGGCAACGTTGAACAGGAGGGGCTGGCGAACGGGGAACTGCCAGCTGCAGCGTCGGGAGGGAAAGAACTCCGTCAGGCTGCCCTCTTCTTCTTCCTCACCTGCTGACCGCCGGGTCGGGTGGATTGTCCCGGCGGCGGAGCAGCTTGGTTGCCGGATCGCTGAGGCCACACTGGTCGAGGCGCTGAGCCCGAGGGAGCTGGTTGGACAGCTTGAGGCTTCGGGCGCTTTGGGATCCGGAACTGAGGCTGGGCTCGGGGTATTGCCTGAGGAAGGTTCGGCCGAGCCGGCAGTGCCGGTGAAGGCTTACGGGGAAGGCAGAGATGAAGGGCTTCATCCTCTTTCTTTTTGGCCTCACACCGTTGCTGCATCGATGCCAGGGCAGAGCCGAAAATGCCTTCAGGCACGATTGGCATGTCCAAAATGTCCTCCTTCTCTCTATCAGAGAGGTTGGTGAGGTTCAGCCAACGTGCACGTTCCTGAAGCACCATCATGCCCATAGCTTTCGCCGTAGCCTGGACCGCGCAGCGCTGCACCCGCAGGCAGATGTCGGTCAGTACGGTGATTTCCTCCCACACCTCCGGGTCCGGCTTCGTATTCATGTCCTCACAGAGCTCGGCTTGGTACGCTGAGAGCATGGAGGAGACATTCAAAGCTCGGACCGAGATGGCGGCAGCCTTGTACGCCCTCTCGTTCAGCGCCGACTGGAAGCGGTCCGCCTTTGCAGGGAGAGCGGGAGGCCTGGAGGAAGTTGCCGAGAGTCGTGGGTGCAGGTGGGCTGCAACCAGCGGTTCCATCGGCGGCATGCGAAGCATGCCAGCCCTCTCCATCCCCTCGAAGTCCAGCGAGGAGGCTCCTTGGACCGGAGACCTTGAGCTGAAAGGGTGTTTGTCCCAGGAGGACCTCACTTCTTGGAGAAGCTCCGGGAAGGCGGGAAGGAGGGGCTTTGCCGCCCTTGTGGCCTGAGGCAGCTTCTTACCCTCGTAGCGGGACCTGACAGCCTCAGTGACCACGGTGGGCCAAGGGATGTTGAGCCTGGTCGCAGCGCGTCGGCAGACTGACTGCATGTCCAGGTGGGCGGCCGGAGAAGCCGCTCCATCCCTGGGAGAGGACGGAAAGCTAGGCATGGAGGCCTGAGCGACGGGGAGAAAGACATCATCATCCTCGTCCTCCTCTGAAATGAGGAGTTCCGAGGTGTCCTCGTCGTCTCCGTAGTCCAACTCCAACACGTCCTCGACGGGGTGGCTCGGACCGGCCAGTTCGAGCTGTGAGCCCCAGCTGAGTTCGGCACACGGTTCCGGCTCCGGGAGGGCATGTTCGCTGGCGTCCCCAGGCGGTGGCCCAGGGGCCGGCAGGCAAGGGTCCTTCCCCGACAGGCTAGCTTGGCGCGCTAGCCGCCGGCGAAGGCTCTTCAGGGTGAAGCAGGCACAGTTCTCACATGACCCGGGGACTTCCAATGCCAGCTGGGCGTGTTCCAGCCCGAGGCAGCTCGAGCAGACCTTGTGCGGGTCTTTGCTTGAGATTTTGTTCCCACAGGTACAGAGGCGAGCTCCTGAGCCATCGACTCCTCTGGTGGGAGGAGCGGCTTCCATGTTGGCTAACTGGTGTGTTAGCACAGAACGAACAGATGCACTGGAGTGTGAAGCTGCTCGTTATGCCCCGAACCTATGGTGAAGGTCAGGACAGAAGGACGGTAAGTTAACGTTCGGCGACGGAGAGAATATTAGAAGGCTCCGTCTGTGAACAGTTGAGCTAACTTACCTCAGAGATAAGCGACCACCGAAGCGAGAAGAGGTGATTGAATAGTGCGTGCGTTGGGACGCTTGCTACTTATAGTAGCATGGGGACGCGTACGTCACGGTCACTGGCCAATCAGGATTGGCCTATTGAGATAAGTGCTTCTGAGGAATCCGCGGAGGGGCGTATCCCATAGTGAGACATCGAAACGAATGTTAAGAAAGAGAACTCTGTAACTCTGTAACTTGAGAAGGCCCCGCCTTCTCCCCCCATCCATTTGGTGAATAAAACCACTGAAGACTCTTGAGGAGGGGGAGTCGCCTGGCAGATAGCTCTGGAGAGAGTTATGTGTCATGGTGATCTCCCCCCATTTGGCTAATTCAGTGTAAAATGTCTTCCTGGTTGTCATGTGTGTTTATTTCAGGTTCCAGGGTTATGGAGGTTAAGTATTATCTACCAGATAATTGCAGAATGCAGGTATACAGAGCAGGTGAGGAGAAAGCTTTGAAGGCTGAAGCAGAGTGGAGGCTGGTTGAGACACACACATGGACATTACAAATAATCAATTTACTCTCTCTCTATCAAAGGGTGTGTCGTCCTTTAAGGTAATATGGGATAAAATCAAATTACCTAACATAAACTTTCTGGTATATGTTCTTTCTTTGCATATCACATATACTCAAGGCTTTATTTTTAATAAATAGCTTTTTACATTTTACATTATTATCAATCAAAAAAATCTTAAAACAACAAAATCAAACAAAAAAATACATATTTTATTCTTTTTGATCATTTGCTTTTTTAGAATCATCAGCATGATTATTCTAAACAGGGATACAGTTACAGATGAATAAGGGAGATGATAAACTTGCTCCATCAACCTTATTAAACTTTTACTCCTCTTTTATCTGCTTGGAGTGAATTTACTTTCTTTTTAACTTTTCATTTATTAAAAGGGTTTCCTATATTTGAACCTGTAGGGTTAATTATGGTTGCTTTTAAGTTTAATATATTACCTTTACTTATGACCAATAAGATGTGATATTCTATATAAATATAGAATATCAACCTGCTTGGTCTTTGGATGTTTAATCAGAAGATTCTAGGATTCTTTGCTTTTTCAGGGATCAAACACACTTCGTATCAATTCAGACAGAGTCAAGTTTATAAAAAGTAAGAATTTATTTTCTAAACAATTAAAAACATGACAAGTTAACTAACCCCAAAATTCCACTATCTCCGCTCCGCTCCGGCACGAACTCTGCAGCAAAAACGGTCCCGTTGTAGTCAATCAGAGTTGTTCCACTACTGCGGCCATGCGGCGCAGTGCGCCGCCTGCCGTTCTACCATCCGGCAAAAATAGGATTGATTCTATTTTTGCCGGACGCCGGAGCACCTCCACAGTCAATGGACAGAAATCACAAACGCCCAACAGGAAAGGGAGCAAGCACAACTTCCGTTTTTTCACAATAAATCGATAAACAAAAAGCGTTTTTTGTTTCATATGCACAGGTTTAACAACTTTCAATGGCGGTTGAACTTTAAATGCACAAAAATAAGCCATGAATAGAGTTTCTACTATCAAAGTAGTCACCCTTTGTTGATCCAAACACTGCTGATCTCTCAACACAAATGATAGGCAGATTAAACAGTTCATTTCGATGCTTCTCCCACACAATGGGTGTTTGGATCTGATTTCCGCATTTATTGCTCGGACTGTATCGCAAGATCTCGAAAATCCCGTGCATGCCTGTTTGCGCACCTCAGGTCTCCGCACCAGAGCGGAGCCGTTGTAGAGCGGGTACAGTAAAAATTGAGTTCGGAAGTGAGCGGCGGCGGAGCGGAGATAGTGGAATTTTGGGGTAAGACTACTGTGATGGTTGAATCTAAGTGGATGGGATGTGATGTATGGTGATTGAATGGTGTGTGTTTATCAGAACCTTGTATCTAGAAGAACTGAGTTCTGGGTGTGAAAAGAATTTGGTTTGCATTAAAATATGAAATTGGTTCTTATCAAAACGGCATCAGACGCAATCATGCTGTGTCTACCTCACCCTTTCTTTGGAGACCCTCTTCGCGGATCCGGAGGTCAGGAAGATCGGATGACCTCTGGGCACCGAGGTTCAGTAGATTAACCGCAGCACCGACGCTCCAGTCCAGAGATGTCGCCAGGCACACAGGTTGGAACTAGTTTGCGTCTAAAGCAGCTGTCACTGGATAGCTGAAGGAAGCGTTTTGCTGTGTCAGCTGTAGGCAGCTTTTAGCTTGTCGAAAGCTTGTCAAGATATGCGGTGGTTATAGAGTGTCCTCCGGTGGCCAGTCCGGAGTTCTGCTCAAACTAACAGAATGCTGAATCTCACAGAATGCTGAATCACTATGCAAAAGACCCTGTTTTAATATTCTCATATTATGATTAACTTGGCCAATTGGGACTTGCCATGTTAAGAGGTGTTAACAAACAAACCTCAGAACATCACGCCTTCTTTCAGATACAGGATGCACTGATGTGTGGGTAAGAAAATATCTATGTGCAGTGACATTAACTTTAATTTATATCTTATGAACATTGTGTATGAGTGTAGATAATGATTCACTTGTTAAATCAAACATTACTGATCATAATCACTAAATGTTTCATTGTAATAATAAAAATAATTTCAACCACAGTAATTTAAGCACAGATTAATCAAAACATTTCATTAGTATTCATATAACATTTGTTCATTCAACCATATTATTATTTCATGATTAATTAACTCATATGAGCTGAAAATGTTCACTTTATTCAGAGGCATGAGGAATCCTGTAGAAGCGATAAAGGAAGCTTAGGCCGTGTAACAGGAACAGTTTGTTGACAATATGTTATCATGTGTTCAGAGCTGCAGAATCTTCTGGGCTTGTTGGAAGATAGAATGTAAAATCCACCTTAGAGAATGCATATCAGAATCAGAATCAGAAAGAATTTTATTGCCAGCGCTCCAGCGAACCAGAGCATAGGAACTTGACTCCACAGTACAGCCTCACCAAGATTACACACACACATATAGACAGGACAGATACAGGCAGACCGTGAGAGCAGCCATAACGGCGCTCACTTCAGTAGATGAAGAGGGGATTACATGAGGAGAGTTCGGGGAGGGAGAAAAATGCATTAACAGAGCTACACCGGCAGGGTGTAGCTCTACTATGCAAAAAAACACCCAACATATAAGCATGAACGTCACAGTTCACAACATGAGACCCGGTAGGTAGGGGGGAGGGGCTGGGACCCTGGTTTCCTCAGCGGGAGCAACCTGTGTGGCGCTCGGCCAACTGAATCCACAGGTGGGAGGGAGGTCACGGGAAAGCACAGAGAACAGTGAGTGCCTTCAACTTGATGACCTCCGCGGAGACCACTATCTGAAGGAGGGGGGGTAGGTAGGGTTTTCACAGCATTTGTCTGCATTCCTTCCATCGTGGGGGATTTTACACACAACTCCAAGGCTGCTTATGGCGTCAGATTGGATAAGAAGACTTTGTTTGGGTCAGGCAGAGATAATTTTCCTCTGTCTTAAAGTCTGTATTGATCATTCAAATCCTCCAGTGAAGCCAATTTGGTGATTAAACATCTCCACACCGTCCGGTGACCCTCCGAGATAACATCCAATTTGCGCACTAACACCGGCAACACAGCTAAGACATTGTCCAGCTTGCGATTCACCTCGAGTAACGTCCCAGTCTGTGAGGTCTCCGCCCGGACGGTGCCATCCATGGATGCGGGTCGCCCTCCAATCGCTCCCGTCATCCCAATTTTACGGAAAACCAGATATCCTCCCACTCCAATCAGAAGAAATCCAGTGATCATCAGGCCAAATATCCACACATCTTCGACGTCCTCAATGGACGGCTGAGAGAGACAGATGACATTCCACTTCTTCCAGGAATCGAGCATATACAGGTGCTGGCCAGTAAATTAGAATATCATCAAAAGGTTGAAAATATTTCAGTAATTCCATTCAAAACGTGAAACTTGTACATTATATTCATGCAATGCACACAGACCAATGTATTTCCAATGTTTATTACGTTTAATTTTGATATTTATAGGTGACAACCAATGAAAACATCAAATCTGGTATCTCAGAAAATTAGAATATTCTAAAGGCCAATGAAAAAATGTTTGTTTCTCTAATGTTGGCCAACTGAAAAGAATGAACATGAAAAGAATGTGCATGTATAGCACTCAATACTTAGTCGGGGCTCCTTTTGCCTCAATAACTGCAGTAATGCGGCGTGGCATGGACTCGATCAGTCTGTGGCACTGCTCAGGTGTTATGAGAGCCCAGGTTGCTCTGATAGTCGTCTTCAGCTCCTCTGCATTGTTGGGTCTAGCGTATTGCATCCTCCGCTTCACAATACCCCATAGATTTTCTATGGGGTTAAGGTCAGGCGAGTTTGCTGGCCAATCAAGGACAGGGATACCATGGTCCTTGAACCAGGTGCTGGTGGTTTTGGCACTGTGTGCAGGTGCCAAGTCCTGTTGAAAGGTGAAGTCTGCATCCCCATAAAGTTGGTCAGCAGCAGGAAGCATGAAGTGCTCTAAAACTTCCTGGTAGACGGCTGCATTGACCCTGGACCTCAGGAAACAGAGTGGGCCAACACCGGCAGATGACATGGCACCCCACACCATCACTGACGGTGGAAACTTTACACTGGACCTCATGCAACGTGGATTCTGTGCTTCTCCGCTCTTCCTCCAGACTCTGGGTCCTTGATTTCCAAAGGAAATGCAGAACTTGCTTTCATCAGAAAACATAACTTTGGACCACTCAGCATCAGTCCAGTCCTTTTTGTCCTTGGCCCAGGCGAGACGCTTCTTGCGCTGTTTCTTGTTCAGGAGTGGCTTGACACACGGAATGCGACACCTGAATCCCATGTCTTTCATGAGTCTCCTCGTGGTGGTTCTTGAAGCGCTGACTCCAGCTGCAGTCCACTCTTTGTGGATCTCCCCCACATTTTTGAATGGGTTTGTCGTCACAATTCTCTGCAGGGTGCGGTTATCCCTAGAGCTTGTACACTTTTTTCTACCACATTTTTTCCGTCCCTTCGCCTGTCTGTTAATGTGCTTGGACACAGAGCTCTGCGAACAGCCAGCTTCTTTAGCAATCACCTTTTGTGTCTTGCCCTCCTTGTGCAAGGTGTCAATGATTGTCTTTTGTACAGCTGTTAAGTCAGAAGTCTTCCCCATGATTGTGGTGCCTTCAAAACAAGACTGAGGGACCTTTTAAAGGCCTTTGCAGGTGTTTTGAGTAAATCAGCTGATTAGAGTGGCAGCAGGTGTCTTCTATATTCAGCCTTTTCAGAATATTCTAATTTTTTGAGATACCAAATTTGGAGTTTTCATTAATTGTCACTTATGAATATCAAATTTAAATGTAATGAACATTGGAAATACATTGGTCTGTGTGCATTGCATGAATATAATGTACAAGTTTCACGTTTTGAATGGAATTACTGAAATATTTTCAACCTTTTGATGATATTCTAATTTACTGGCCAGCACCTGTATCCTGCTGCATGTGTCCCGTGCAAGCCCCCACAATGCCGCTCAGAAAATGGTCCCATCCCGGAAGTAAGAAAAATTGCAGTTCCACCCTCATCCGCTGGGGGCTGGTGCCAGAAGCGAGCAAATCCTCATTGACTCCCATGTTAAAAATGCCGATTTCACAGCAGAAATAAACATGTTTACAGCCTGGTGCCAAAACATGTTTTTTGTCTAAATTATCTATAGTTTATACTCATGACAACTCTGAGGGGGGTGAATTTTTTTCTAACTCTTCTGTTTAAGTGTATTGAAAGCCTAAAATTCTGTATAATTAATGAGCATCCGACACACGTGACCGCCGCCTCAGACCCACGTGACCACAGAGCTAGCTCCGTGGAAAGGCCTCAGTACAGCCTCGGTCTGGCTTGGAAACTGCTCCGGCATTTTGAGTCTCTGTGTTTGTGTATTCTTCTTTGTATAGTATTGGTGCAATTGTTGGACAAAATGACTTGCAGTGGTATTAATTGCACTAATAGAGCGTCCAAGGAGTCTCCACTTCATTTTTTTCGGTAAGTTAAAATCTACATTCGTATTTTATGTCACTGCCACCTTTAAACTAGCTGAGTTTACCGAAGTAGCTAGCTAACTATCAGTTTAACATGTAGCATGTACTGTTTAACCATGAAATTTAAATGTAAAATACGGTAAAATAATTAATAGGGCATATTTAGATGGGTAATAGGGTAAAACCCAGTGCATTTAAGATAAAAATGGGTTGAAATATGACGGAGCGCTAAGAGGGAGACTTCTGTGTCCATTCTTCCATCCGGTAATCCCCAGCGGTCACCGATCCGGCGCCTACTTGCTGCGCCTAGCTGCTGCGCGGTCTGACCGCTCGTGGAGTTTTTCATGTCTGACTTTAACCGCATCTAATACTGTATTACGGCGTGAGCGCAACAGCGACAACTTAATATCGATGTGTAAGCAGCCTGAGTGGTAGGGTGTTTTCATCTGAACCCTTAAAACCTCCAGCAGGCTATGCTGCACTATTGACGTGTTAGCGCGCGGCGCTAACAACTTAGCAACGTGACATGTCTCTGAGAAAGCGTAAAACATGGACGCTTCTTCTGAAGCGGAAAATAACACCTCTTCTTAGGCAGAGCAGGATGTCGCCTCGGCTCGTTCACGGCCGAGCCGGACTGAGCTCGATAACATTGACCAAGCACAGCCACTGGGCCGTTGTAGCTGCCACCAGGCCTGCTGAAGGAACTCCAGCGGGTTTCATCAGACTCGTAAAGTTTCTTGTTTTTGCTGGGGATTTCTGTATTTTACCGCTCCCTCCTGCAGTCTTCCCCTATTAAAATTTAAAATGTGTAACTTTATGTATTGTGATGAATGACTAATATTCATGTAAAACTAAAACGTTAGGCATTTAGGGGAAAAAAACAAAATAATAAACATTATACAGATGTCAAATAACTCAAACTGTAATTAAACTATATATTTTCAAAGTCATATAGACAGCATGATGGTTTGTGTGATCCGCGCGGTTTCACTTACACCCCTTTAATGATCAGGCTGTTTTTTATTATTTTTATCAGCTGATAGCAGTTAAAATTATGGTAAAAAATACTTTTATCTGTTTTTGATAACTTAATGCCCAGGAAGAGCATCTTCCTGGGCATTAAATATAACCCAAATGTTTTATTATGAGCAGATCTGATGAAGGTTTAAACAAGCAGTCTGCAAAGTAAAACTTGTTTAGAGTCCAAACTCTTACTAAAGCTTTTAAAAAGAAAAAATGGTTGAATTTTGAGAAATATCCACAACAGGGGAGCGAGACCTCTGAAAAATGTATATTTTCTCTGAATTCATAGAATAATGTGAAGATTCTGGGAAAAGTTGGGATTCTGAGATTAAAACGTAAATCTTTCTAATCATAATTCTGGCAGTTTTTGTGTCCTTCTGCTGTGGAAAGTCGTGCAACATGAAGATACTGAGAAGATGCTTACAACCTGTATTTTTATTCCATCCATAAATAAAATCATGAGCTATTTTTTTAATCCAAATTTGATACAAAGGGCCATCGTTGGTTCCAGACCCGTTCTAGAACATTCCTCTAATCTTAAAGTCATCATCAGTTTCTTCCTTTTAACAAATATTTATTTGTTCAAATATTTAATATTTATAACTGGAATATTTGTTCCTCCCTTTCCCACTGCAGTTAGTCCTGTCCTGCAACCCTGTTTTTGCAGCTTAGTGAAGCCAACCATCACTAACCTGGGGGTGGTTTTGGACCCAGAGATGCGGATGGACTCCCACATTAGCCAGGTGGTTAGATCCTGCTTTTCCCGGCTTCGCCAGCTACCAAAGATGAAGTCCATCCTGAAAGACGTGTCATATTTTCTCCCCAAGCTGGACCTGACCGTCATGTATCGGTCCAAAATAGTGTGATGATATTGTGTTTTTTGTACATAACAGACTTTTTAACAGACAAATTTGTCGCATTCTCCTACACCTCTTCACGGGCTCGCCACAGTAAATATTCTATTTGGCAAGAGATAAACTTTATTGTATTTATCCTAGTGAATCTATAATTAAACGGGTAAACTAGTATTAGCACATCCAACATCAAAGAAAGTAAAATGTTACTATCAGGAGAGGGAGAATGTTTAAGTGGTTAGCAGCAGTGTGCTAGCCGATGGCCCCCTCCATGAGGCCACCACAGCTCAGCAGAACATCGTTGTAGCTTCTTCTGGGGAGAAGAATACTTGGAGAAAAAATAAAGTTAACAGCTGAAATAGCAGGAAATAATACAGTTAAAGAGCAGATTGTAGAAGAAAGAAACCCCTGGGTTAAACTGGTCTGTCTACTGCATAATGCTGAACTCTAACATGTGTCCTCAGGGAAGGACCTGATTGGTGTCCAGAACCTGTTGAAGAAGCACCAGGCTCTGCAGGCTGAGATCACAGGTCATGAACCTCGCATCAAGGCTGTCACCCAGAAAGGAGAGACCATGGTGGAGGAAGGTAGAGCAGGTCTGGTCCTGACATGTTTCTGAGGTGTCTGCAGGTTCTGGCTCACTTTTTTTGGGTCCAGGTCACTTCGCTGGTGAGGAGGTGAAGACTAAGCTGTCAGAGCTTCATGGACGTTGGGACACGCTAAAGGCCAAGGCGTCCCAGAGGAGGCAGGACCTGGAGGACTCTCTGCAGGCCCAGCAGTACTTTGCGGATGCTAATGAGGCCGAGTCCTGGATGAGGGAGAAGGAGCCCATCGTTGGAAGTCCAGACTAAGGGAAAGACGAGGACTTGGCCGAGGTATGGAAGTCCCTTCCTGAGAAACTCCAATCGCTTTTCTTTGCTCTCTTTCCAGTCCTTCATAATTAGTGTTTCTGTATTTGTCATTTCCTTCGGTTGTCTACCAGACATCGTTGCTCGTTTGAGCGTCTCATGGGTTAGGGGTAGAAGTGCTGGCCTCGCACAGGAAGTGATGACAAACGTGTTCCCGGCGCTCTTATTTCAAACGGTTTACAAGCTGTGATGTGTGTTCCCGCTGCAGAGCAGCCATGACACGTGGCAGCCGGCAGAAGGCTCACGCTTTTCCACTAAACACCCGCAGAGCTGCGTCTGCGGTGAACTGAGCAGGGTTTGTTTTACAGTGGCGGATCCGATTGGACCATCGCTGCGAGAAAGCTCCACTTGTGTCAGACGAGCTGAAGGTTCTGATGTTCTGCTCCACAGGCTCTCCTGAAGAAGCACGAGGCCCTGATGTCGGACCTGTCGGCTTATGGCAGCAGCATCCAGGCCCTGAAGGAGCAGGCCCAGTCCTGCAGGGTGAGTTCAGAGCCCTCGGCCCGTCAGAACATTCTTATCCACCACGTTCTAACACCAGACCTGTTAACCCGACAGCAACAAGATAATCAGCAGGTGCTTTTGTCCTGCAGGACCTGAAGGCCAACGAGTCCCGCCTGAGGGACATCAACAAGGTGGCATCTGAACTGGAGTCAGAAGGTCTGATGGCTGAGGAGGCTCCTATGGTTCAGGCTCAGGTGAGCGTCACCTGTCTGCAGCAGCTGGTCCCTCTCACTTCCTGGTTTGTTAACTCTGCTCGTCTCTGTTTGTAGCAACAAGAACATCTGGGTTCTGCTCCTGGAAAGGTGCATGTTGTCCTCCGCCTCAACCAGAACCAGACGTGGTGTTTTTGTTACCACTCATTTGTTTGTTTGTTTGTTTACAGGATGAAGCCGACTCTTAACACGGCGTCACCCTGGAAGGTGAGTTCATTCAGCTGATCAGAGGTCACCTCTGATGGCAGCAGTCACGGCCGACCGTGCTGACATCACACAGGAATTCAGGTGACCCGGCAGGCACCAGGTGCTGGTGAAAGTGGGGACATGTCAGCTGGTTGCCATGGCTACAGTTATCTTTATGCATCTGTATGACTGCTGACTGGTGTGTGTTTCCTGTGACCTTTGACCTCAGACCGTACGGTTGGGCGTTCAGACGACGGCTAACTTTAATTCCATCAAGGTAAGAGGAAGCTCTTCCCTTCCTGTCTGAGCGATCCGTCTCCAGGTTTCTTCGTCCGGCGTCCAGCCCGCTGGCGTCCACCTTCATCTCACCTTCATCTCATCTCACTTCATTTATAGTGCAATACTTTCACATTATCATTTTCCCACACTTCTGTATACCTGTATTTTGTTGTTTTTCAATAAAGAATGACAAATTATTTAAGTTTGGTTTTTGTTGCACACAAATATATATCTGTAAAAAATATCTTCAAAGCTAATGTTTACATAACAAGTATGATTGGGTTTTGCAATACGGCACTCAAGTTTATTTTAGTAAGATTTTCAAACCAAGTAAAGTTAGTAAAGAACACATTTCTATTGTCTGCTAAGAAACTGTTGGGATTTAAAATGGGCCTGTTGTACAAATAACTTGTAAATGATTATTCCTCACTTTTGTCTTAACCAAAGAAATTCCAGTAATTGAGCAAAAACATTTATTTTTAACACTACATTTTATAAAACAGGGCACAGTGTCGGCACATGTATGTATGTCGATGGTCCGCCCCAACCGAACCAGGAGACACAGACGTCAGGGAGGCCAAGGTTGTCTCTGCAGCTCTCTGGGCACCACGCCTCACTCAGCTGTCCCCAATGATCCAAATGGCTATGGAGGAAAAAAAATTTAATAAAAGAATGAAACTTAAAAACTCCCAAACCTCATGTCATATTTACTAATCAGCTATGGCTGATTTATTGTTTGGATCACAGTGAGTTACACTAATTCTAATATATTTTTATTTCTATTATACATACATACTTTTTAACTGTTATTTTCACATGACTGTTATCAGGCTCTTGTTCTGGTTCTGATGATAACTCTGTGTCTTCCAGTAAGTTATCTTGTGCTTACTTCATCTGTATAATGTCTCTTTACTTTTGGTAAATTGTACTGAGTCCAGAATAAAGGCTAGCTGGCTGTACAAGATACAAACAAGTATTACGTTTTGGAAATATATGAAACACCGCCAGCATCTGTTAGAGCCTGTGGCGGGGTGCTGAGGGCCGGCTCCAGCCCAGGAATGAGCTCTACACGCCGGCCGGGAGGGTTTGAAACACCGCCATCCTCTCCTCTGCTGGCTGTTCATTCTGTTATGGTTACCGGTGCTTGTGTTGCAATGTGAAACGCTTGGTCTCGGATTTTGTAAGAAAGATAATAAAATGTCCCCCCAAAATACGACTTAAATATATTTTCTCTTCTTCATGATACATTTAATGGCTGGTGCGACTCAGGAGTGATAGCGCCGAAAAAAACTGTACTGAAAACTTGCTCAAAGCAAAATGTATTCATTACGGAAATAAGTTATAAACTTACCGATTTAAAACTTTTTTAATACAGGTACTTCTCACGAACAGGCGCAGAAAACCTCCACCTAAACTCCGTGTGAGGTTCAGGTCGATGGGTGTTCCAGTTAGCTCCGGTTGGGTTGAAGCTAGGTGGCTACATCCGTTAGCTCGGCTCCCACCTCCGCTTTAGCTTTGGGTTAGCCAGGGTTAGCTTCAGGTTAGCTCGTAGCTAGTTCGCCTGGGTGTCGTCACTCGAGCCCAGCCTTACAGCCACACCCTCAGCGCCTCCTCTCTTCCCTTTTATGGAATTGTCTGGGCTGGACGGAACCTGTGACACGGTCAAAATGGCGGTGGTGGACACCTCCCATTATGGACAGATAACGTGTTATTGAAGCCTATGGAATCGAATTGTCCAGTATATGTACAGTCTATGGTCCCGTGAGGACAAGCGGGAGCCCCCTCCTCCGTTCTCATTGTAGAAAAAATCTTATCAATCGCGTTGAATGACCAATTAATTAAATCCATTTCTGAAAAATAGTGATGTCCAGAGGAAATGCAGAGAAGCGCTCTGTAGGCAGACGGGACAAAAAGAGCCTTGGGAAAAAGCAAATAGGGGAGCAAAGCAGAAGCGACCGTGCTCTGTGAGTCTCCCGTTTTGGCCGGGAAACAACCGTATTTTACTTTGCTTTCCTGCCGTCCTCCCGAATTATTATTTTCCCGTAAATCTCCCATATTTTTAAAATTCCTCTGCCTCTCTAAAATTATCTGTAGCCTCGCGAGAACTGGTTGTCGTGAGATTTGTGCAGACAGCGGGAACATAACAGGAGCAACAAATGAGAGCGATGATGGATGGAAGTGAAGAAGGCATTCCTGCCAAAAATTCAAAGAAATTGTGTAAATATCTGGAAAAATGGGACAGCGAATTTACTTTTCTAAAGAAGAGCAGGATGGGACAAAGTCACGCTTTTTGTAAGAGTTGCAGTTGCGACTTTAGTGTCTCCCACGGGGGAAGGAGTGATGTCAGTCAGCATGAGAAATCAACCAAGCACAAGCGCTGGCTAGAAGCACAGAAACATGCCCAGACGATGTCGGCATTTGTGACTAGGAATACCATAGAGGCTGACCAGGTCATAAATGCGGAGGTTAAAATGGCAATGCTGTGTGCCAAAAACAATGTTTCTTTCACCTTCTGTGACGACTTCAACAAGTGTGTAGCTGAGATGTTCCCGGACTCTGCTATTGCACGAAAATATTCTGCGGGAAAAACCAAATAGCTCATCAAAGGTAAGTTGATTCAAATTAAGTATAAATATTTTGAAAGCGTATACATATTCATAATCATGTCCAGCAGGCATATCAGTGGCAAATTGTTAGCTAACGTTACTGGGCACTCACTCAACAGGTGCCATAGCAGCAGAGCTAGATGATGAGTTGGCCAAAACATGCCGATCGCAGCCCTTTTCATTGATGTGTGACGAGTCGAACAACAGAAAAACGGACAAAGAATTCGTCATCCTAACCAGACTGTACGATGAGGCCACTCTGCAGGTCGCTACAAAATTCATGGAGATGCCTATATGCAATGTGGGAAATGCAGAAAATCTGTATGAAAAGCTGAGTGAAGCATTAAGGTAGGGGAGCTGCACTGTGTTGTTGATGTGTGTAGTAATTTGCATTTAATTATCCAATCCAATCCAATCCAATTTTATTTATAGAGCGCATTCACAAGGCATTACAACCAGACAAGGTGCTGTACACTAAAAATGTTGGTTAATTAAACAGGCGTTATATAAACATGTCGAACACAGACAAATGATAAAAAGGAAATACAACAAAATTCCCAAAAATAACAGCTAAAAATCAATAAGACACAGGGTGAATAAAAATAGGAAAAAACATTTTACAAAGAACCTCAATAATACGGAAGTCGATAATTGTGGAGTCCATTTTTAAACAGTGCAGATGTCAGTGAGGTCCATAATTATGTTGTATAAGCTAGGTTGAAGTAGTGAGTTTTCAGGCGTGATTTAAAAATGCTAGCTGTTGGTGCTTGCCTCACTAGCAGTGGTAATGCGTTCCACAGCTTCGGTGCACAGACAGAGAAAGCCCTTTCTCCACGGCTTTTTAAACGTGCATTCGGAACAGCTAGGAGGAGCTTATCTTCAGACCTGAGAGCACGCGGCGGGTTGTAGTAATGGACAAGTTCACACAGATATGGAGGAGCTGTTATGATTCGCCCCTTTTTGTGTTTGTGTTTAACTTTTTCTCTGTTGTTTTTGTTCAGGTCAGCTGCAGCTCCTCTCAGGAATCCTCCCCTTCCCTGTGAACCTCCTGGAGTGCTGCAGCTGAACCACATCATCTTGATTGCCCTCACCCTATTTCAGGCCACTGCTGCCAGTCATCGGTGTGGAGTTGTCTTTGCTGAGTTGTACTTGTATGGATGGATTGAGTTTGGTTTTGGTTTTGGTTCCCACAGTCAGTGGAGGAAGTTTTGTTTATTAAATCTTTTTTGAACTCTGGATAAGGGATCTTTATTCCTGCAAATGGGTTACTGCAGAGGCAAACCGTGACATTACAACTCCACCAGATGTCTGACCCAGCAGGAAGAACCCAGAGACAAGACCCTTCCTTACCTGCCTCTGGTGAGAGTGCTGCAGGAGAAGCCAGCCTTCCTGTTCTGACCCAGGAGCTCCGCAGCTGCATGTCAGGGTTGCAGCAGTTGCATGGACGTGTAGCCAGACTGGAGCAAGCGCCTGCTCCCCCTCGACAGGTTCGTTTGGGTCGTCCTGAAACTTTTTCTGGTACCGCAGAGGATTGTCGACCATTCCTCACCTCCTGCCGGCTCCATTTTGACTTTAATCCAAGCGATTTCCCCTCGGAGCAGAGCAAGGTGGCTTTTGCCTTGAGTTTCCTGACGGGCAGAGCCAAGAGGTGGGGGCTGGCTGAGTGGGATCGTGGAGCGGAGGTGGTTCGTTCCTTCCGGGCCTTTTCCACTCAACTCCTCGTGGTGTTTGATCCCTCAACACCGCACCGCGCGGCTGCTTCTGAGCTGCTCCGGCTCAAACAAGGAGATGACAGCGTGGCGTCCTATGCAGTACAGTTCCGGACGCTGGCGGCAAGCTCCCGCTGGCCTGATGATGCACTGGTCGACGTCTTCCTTCAGGGGCTCTCCAGCGAGCTCAAGGACGAGCTAGCCGCGAGGGAGGTTCCTGAGGAGCTGGAGGATCTTATCGATCTGGCTGTATGCATCGATCGGCGGAGGATGGAGCGCCTTCATGATGAACTCCGCCCACTGACTTCTTCACCTCGTCCTCACCCGATTTCTGTGAGTGTTTCTCACCTGGGCAGTGACGCCCCGCCCTCGGAGCCCATGCAGCTAGCGGGTCGGGTGTCATCCTTTTCTCCGCCCTCACGACCGCCCACCAGTGTGCGGTTGACATATGGGACGAGACACGGTGAATATGACACCCTTATTGATTCCGGTTCTGATGGGGATCTGATGTCCCAGGCAGTGGTAAGCGAACTTTTGATTCCAGTCGAGGAGGTGTTTCCTGCATTGTCCATCCATGCTGTAAATGGTTCCCTTATCCACAAGGTGACTGCACGCACTGTTCCTGTCACTGTGACGGTCTCTGGGAACCACACAGAGCGGATGTGTTTTTTTGTGGTTGACTCTTTAGTGCCTCCTGTGATCCTGGGTTACCCCTGGCTAAGCAAACACTGTCCCCATATTGACTGGGTTTCTGGCCGCGTGTTGACGTGGAGTCCTTTTTGTTTATTGAACTGTTTGTCTGCTGCTCCTGTTCGCCCTGTTTCTAGCCAGCCTCCCTTGGAACCACCTGACATCAGTAATGTTCCCCCCGAATATACAGACTTGGCTGCGGTGTTCAGTAAGGTTCGTGCTAAGAACCTGCCCCCTCACCGTCCTTACGACTGTGCTGTGGACCTCCTTCCTGGTGCTCAACCTCCTAAAGGCCGTCTCTATCCTCTGTCCATCCCTGAGACAACAGCCATGGAGGAATACATTCAGGAGGGCTTACAGGCAGGCATTATTCGGCCATCCTCATCACCTGCGGGGGCAGGGTTTTTCTTTGTGGGCAAGAAGGATGGGGGTTTACGGCCGTGTATTGACTACAGGGGTCTGAATAGCGTCACGGTTCGTAACACTTACCCCCTGCCTCTCTTGCAGTCTGCCTTTGACCAGATTAGAGGGGCTCGGGTGTTCACTAAGCTGGATCTACGGAACGCTTATCATCTGGTGCGCATACGGGAGGGGGATGAGTGGAAAACTGCCTTCAACACCCCGTGCGGCCATTTTGAATACCTGGTGATGCCTTTTGGACTGACAAATGCACCAGCTGTGTTTCAGTGTTTTATTAATGATGTGTTGAAGGACATGATTAACAGATTTGTGTACGTCTATCTGGATGATATTTTAATTTTCTCCCCAGACCGTAAAACACATGTGCAGCACGTCAGGACCGTTCTGCAGCGCCTACTTGAGAACCAGCTCTTCTGTAAGGCTGAAAAGTGTGAGTTTCACACCACCAAGACTAAGTTCTTGGGGCATGTGATCACGCCTGGAGAGGTACAGATGGACAGTGACAAGGTCAAAGCGGTTCTCGAGTGGCCTACACCTACTGGTCGGAAGCAGCTTCAACGCTTCCTGGGGTTCGCCAACTTCTACAGGCGCTTCATCAGAGGTTTCAGTGGCGTGGCTGCACCCCTCCACAGACTCACCTCGGTTAAGGTACGTTTTGTCTGGGACACTGCTGCCGACATGGCCTTTGCCGAGCTCAAAAGACGGTTCTCTGCGGCCCCTATCCTGACCCAGCCTGACACCTCCAAGCAATTCATTGTGGAGGTTGATGCGTCTGAGTCAGGGGTGGGTGCTGTGCTGTCACAGAGAGCGTCTGATAATAAAGTACATCCCTGCGCGTATTTCTCCTGCAAGCTCACTCCTGCAGAGAGAAATTACGACATAGGGAACAGAGAGTTGCTAGCTGTTAAGCTAGCACTCGAAGAATGGCGCCACTGGTTGGAGGGTGCTGAGCAGCCGTTTTTGGTGTGGACTGACCATAAGAACTTGGAGTATGTACGGACTGCCAAGCGCCTTAACCCCCGCCAAGCACGGTGGGCTCTGTTTTTTGACAGGTTTAACTTCAACCTCTCCTTCCGTCCGGGCAGTAAGAACATTAAACCTGATGCCCTGTCCCGCCAGTACCAGCAGGAGGGTGAGGCTTTGGAATCAGAGTCCACGTTTATCGTGCTGCCCAACTTGGTCCTTGGGGTCTCTCGTTGGTCCTTGGAGCGCAGGATCAATGCTGCAGTCCAAGACCCCACTACCATTCCGTCTGGATGCCCCCCGCACTGTTTGTTTGTTCCCCCAGGTTTTCGCCCGGCGGTGTTGAAATGGGGGCATTCATCACGCCTGGCCTGCCATCCTGGGGTAACCAGGACTGCCTTCCTGGTAGCGCAGCGGTTCTGGTGGCCTACGGTGTCGTCTGACGTTCGAGCTTTTGTCTCCTCTTGCCCAGTGTGTGCCAGCGTCAAGTCACCCAGAACTCCTCCGGCTGGACTCCTGCAACCTCTACCTGTTCCCTCCAGACCTTGGTCCCACATTGCAATGGACTTCATCACTGGACTACCCGACTCTAAGGGTAAGACTGTGATCCTGACTGTAGTGGACAGGTTCTCAAAGATGGTGCATGCTATACCCCTGCAGAGATTGCCATCGGCTCAGCAACTGGCGGAGGTGGTGGTGCGGCATGTTTTTCGGCTGCACGGACTTCCGGAGAACATCACCTCGGATCGAGGACCCCAGTTTGTTGCAGCTTTTTGGAAGGAGTTCTGCAGACTCCTTGGAATAACGGTCAGTCTGAGCTCTGGTTTCCACCCTCAGACAAATGGTCAAGTAGAGCGCTTTAACCAGGATCTGGAGACCACCCTGCGTGCTATGTGCCTGAAGAACCCCCAGACTTGGTCCTCTCAACTCCCCTGGGCTGAGTATTCGCACAACACCCTGGTTAATTCTACTGGCTTCTCCCCCTTCCAGGCTGCCTACGGGTACCAACCGCCTCTCTTCCCCCATCAGGAGAGGTCGGCTTCCACCTCCGGTCCTGCAGCATTCGTGAGGCGCTGCCGTCGTACATGGACTGAGTACCGTTCCCGACTGGTTCGGAACCAGGAACGGTTCACCTCCGTGGCTAACCGCCGGAGGTCTGCTGCTCCGGAGTACAAGGTGGGTGACAGGGTTTGGCTCTCTTCGGCTGATCTGCCACTGAAGGGGGGTGCCAGGAAGATGCGGCCCCGATTCATCGGACCCTTCCCCATCACCAAGGTCATCAACCCAGTAGCCGTCAGGTTGGAGCTCCCTCGGGCACTGAGAGTCCACCCTGTGTTCCATGTGAGCAAGCTGAAGCCTGAGAAACTCTGTCCCCTGCAGACGCCACCTGCGGTCCCTCCAGCTCCCCGCGTTGTGGATGGCGGTCCTGTCTACAGCGTGAATAAGCTCTTGGCCTCGAGGAGAGTGGGCAGGGGCGTCCAATACCTCGTGGACTGGGTGGGTTACGGCCCGGCGGACAGGCAATGGGTCCCAGAACGCCACATCCTCGGCCGTGATCTGATCGATCAGTTTCACCGGGAACACCCCACCCAGCCGAGACGTCCGTCTGGGAGCCGGACTTTGTGAGGGGGGTTATGTTATGATTCGCCCCTTTTTGTGTTTGTGTTTAACTTTTTCTCTGTTGTTTTTGTTCAGGTCAGCTGCAGCTCCTCTCAGGAATCCTCCCCTTCCCTGTGAACCTCCTGGAGTGCTGCAGCTGAACCACATCATCTTGATTGCCCTCACCCTATTTCAGGCCACTGCTGCCAGTCACCGGTGTGGAGTTGTCTTTGCTGAGTTGTACTTGTATGGATTGAGTTTGGTTTTGGTTTTGGTTCCCACAGTCAGTGGAGGAAGTTTTGTTTATTAAATCTTTTTTGAACTCTGGATAAGGGATCTTTATTCCTGCAAATGGGTTACTGCAGAGGCAAACCGTGACAGGAGCTTGATGGTTCAAGGATTTGTAAGTCAGAAGCATAATTTTGAAGTTTATCCTGAACTGCACGGGCAACCAGTGGAGAGATTTCAGAATTGGAGAAATGTGTTGTCTTCTGTCAGCTCCAGTCAGCAACCTAGCTGCTGAATTCTGGACCAGCTGAAGTCTAGAAAGAGCTGCTTTACTGATGCCGTATAAGCAGGAGTTGGAGTAATCCAGCCTTGAGGTGATAAAAGTGTGGACCACCGATTTCAGAAGACGTACACTCAGGATGTGCTTTAGTTTTGAGATGCATCTTAGTTGGTAAAAACATGATTTAACTGTGTTATTGACCTGGGCATCCATCTTCAGAGCCTGGTCCATTTTTACTCCAAGGTTGGAGATTAGAGAGGATACATTAGGTGAGAGATAGTTGAGGTCAGGTTGTTGAGTCGCCGTGGTACTGTTAGGACTGAAAACGATTAAGTCAGTTTTGGAGTCATTGAGATAGAGGACGTTGTCAGCTAGCCATTGCTTGACCTCAAGGATGCAATCAGACAGAACTTTCGTTGATTGAGTTGGCTTAAATGAAAAGTAGATTTGACAGTCGTCAGCGAAAAGATGGTATGCGACAGCGTGCTTTCTGAAAATGGCTCCTAAGGGCAGTATATAGAGGTTGAACAGTAACGGGCCGAGAATTGAACCTTGTGGGACACCCCAACGTAGAGGCTGTGACTCGGATGAACAGCTGTCCAACATGACCCTAGCAGACCTTTTACAAAAGTATGACCTAAACCAATCCAGGGCTGTGCCTGAAATGCCAGCCCAAGTGTGAAGTCTTGTGATCAAAATGTCATGATCGATCGTGTCGAATGCTGCAGATAGATCCAAAAGTACCAGAACCACATGGAAACCTGAATCTAAAGCCAGAAAAATGTCATTAAACACCCGAACGTGAGCAGTTTCAGTGCTGTGCTGTTGTCTAAAACCAGACTGACAGGTGTCCATTACCTGATATTCATTTAGATGTTTCATCAACTGTGCATAGACCATGGTTGGTTTGGTGAATCTGAGCTCTGATTACAGTAATCTTATTTAAGAAAAACTGCAGGATTTGGCTACACAAGTCAGCAGACACAGAGGAAAATAGTTTTTGAACTGGGGAAAGCACTGCATTTATGATTTTATATAACACACCTTGATTGTTTGAATTAGCCGTGACAATGCTGGCAAAAAATCGATTTCTCGCTCCTCTGACTGCTTTTTGGTACTGAGACCAAGCCTCTCTCATGGCCTCAAAGGATACAGTAAGCCTGTCTTTTATCCATTTACGTTCCAGTCTCCTGCAATTTCTTGTCAAGGAACGAGTTTGTTCGTTCAGCCATGGGTCTGGCTTGGATTTCTAACCTTACGTTTAGTGTAAGACATTTTATGGCATTTTTTTCCTGTTTCCAATAGAAAAAGAGGCATTCCATGGGAGAACCTGATAGCCTTTCACTCTGATAACGCCAGTGTCATGAAAGGCAGACACAACTCTGATGTCAGCGGACTGAAGACCAGCCAGCCCCACGTCCAGGACCTTGGCTGCATCTGCCACCTAACACAACTGGCCACTGGCTGTGCCATCAAAGCAGCACAGGTACCAATGGAAGACATCCTGGTTGGGATATACACCCACTTTGATAAAAGGTAAATGCATATAAATTAATAGGCCTGCAGTTGATACTCTTCAGACATACACATACATTTCCAGCCACTAACTAAATAATTTTCTATGTTACAGTGCAAAAAGATGTGAAATCTATAAAGAGTTTGTAGATTTTACCGATTCAGACCACCTAAAGCTCCTCAGGTACTGCAGCACCCGATGGCTGAGTCTGTTAACCTGTGTCCAGAGAGTGTTGAACCAGTGGGACGCACTGCAGGTACGGATGGTAACACCAGCAGATACATACAGCTTACTATTATGTGTTTTCCTTTTATTTAACTATTGCCACTCTGTTTCCCCATGTACTCTAGGCCTACTTTAACAGTCATGAGGAGGTGGAGAGGAGTGCCAAAATACATGATTTAGCCAGCCATCTGCGTGATCCAGTCATGAAGATCTACTTCATGTTCCTGACTGCTGCCCTTAAACCTTTATCTTATTTTAATATTGCCTTCCAGGCAAGGGCGTCAGTTTGTTTTCAGAATTGCTGGGGACAATAACCATACACTTGAGTGGGGTTTAAAAATTGCTGGGGACAATAAAGTAGGCTAGCACAGGGGTCGGCGGCTCTGAAGCCGCATGCGGCTCTTCCATCCATCTGATGCGGCTCTCTGTGTTTGTAAAATAATGAATGGATATTTAAATAAAATGCTTTATATTTTACTGCATTAATTTTACATCTGTATGTCAATTCTAAGTGTAAAGATTGTCTGCGTAAACCTGAACAGGTCCAACCCGGTCTTACTGTGAGACCGGGTTGACGCGTCACGCTTGTGCGTAATCATAGGCGCTTTATGAGCTGAAGAGGATGTGAGATTCTGGGATTCTCCTCAGATGGCTCCTGGATGTGTCGCCACATTGGAGACAGGAACAAGCGCTATTCAGCCAAAGTTTCATAATCAGGGAACATTTTCTAAGTGACAAGTCTCTCTGAGAGACAGGGTTTGGAAAACACTCGCTTCAGTGGGAGGAACCTTCCCACATGCGCTCTGGGTGGCTCTGGGGTTAAACAAGTTTAATTGTTTCTCTTTGCAACAATCTTCACAAGAAGGCAAAACAGTTAAACGGCAGGTTACAGATATTTCCATTTGACTGTTTATTTTGACAGATGAACTCAAGGATGTTGCTGGGTTTGAAAGAATTACCCCGATGCACACTGATGCGCATGGATGAGCTGGCATTTTAATCGTTAACGCACATCGCGGAGGTAAAATATTCCCATCAGAACATCAGAGCTTTATACTGGACACTGTGTTCAGCGTGGCTCGGAGCGCCCACGGTGGACAGTGGGATGAAGATCTGAGGGGTTCGCAGCGCAGAACCACGGTGCATGCGATGATTTCCTCCCACTGAAGCGGTCTGGAAACCCGGTCTCTCTGAGGGATGTGTCACTTGGAAAAATTTTCTTTTTATGAAATTATGAAACTTTGGCTGAACAGCGCTTGTTCCCGTCTCTAATATGGAGACGCATTACGCATCCAGTCTGAGGCAGAATAGCTCTTCAGCTCAGCAAGCACCTGTAGAGACATTTGATTACGCGCAAAGTTTATGTGGAGCAGAAGCGGTCGAGCCACGGCAGGTGGAATGTTTCTAGCCTATATGAAGTGTAACATTAATATGTTACTGGACACGCTGGTCTGGTTGGTTAGACCAGTGTTTGAAGTGGAAAACACACACACACACACACACACACACACACACACACACACACACACACACACACCAATTAAAATAATGCTGATAGCGTGGACTAGAAGCCAGGTGATGGTTTACGTATTTAAATGATGATCAGGCTGCTGTAAAATGTAATCTCCATCCACATCCAGACACAATTATCCTCTATTCTTTCTCTATTTGCTCTGCTCTTGTCTGGGCCGATCAGCTGATGCTGCGCGCGGCACGCCTAACTAGCGGCTGATGCACATTTTACGCATTTGGAGAGGTGGGCTGGATGCTTTGCGTTTACTGGAAGATGGTCCACTTAACGCACGGGTGTAGACTACATATTAATGACAAATTAATGAAAATTAAATTGGGAGTTTTTACTTCATATTTTATAAATTAAAATGACGGGGAACACATTTATGACGTCTTTTTAAACTAAATTTTCTAGCGCGACCTGCCTGCTTCACTTAAGACACTGCTTATTAAGGTCCGTCCAGAATTACCGTGGCCCACCCAAAAATGAAAACCTGGCGCCGCGCCTGTTATAAACCTCTGCAAATTATTGTTCTTCACTTTATCAAACTCAGACTTTGTACAGCTAATGTCAAGATGTAAAATTATGAATTCAGTCGAGCTCTTCCGTCCCTCCCTCTCCTGCTCTCCTGGAAACCCAACATCGGCGGTCAGAAGCGGGAGCTGAAGAAGGAGATGAGGCAACCAGAGTGAGTGCGACATTAAGAAACCAGACTGGTGTGGAGGTGAGCAAAACAGAAGGAAAAGTGTGGGTGTTGAATCCCCCACGGGTGCAACGCCCATGCGAGCGACCGGTACCGGCTGCTGTCACCTGGTTGTGAGCAGCGCTCTGCTGTGAGGGTAGGCCCCGCCCACAACGCTGTGGCTCCCAGTGTTTTCTTTACTGTGGGAAACGGGTAATAATGGCTCTTTGATGGGAACAGGTTGCCGACCCCTGGTATAAGATCTGAGCTAGTAAAACGAAAATCCTCATCAGCAGGCGTTTTTGAAAGTGGGGGGGACACAGCTGCCAATCACAAATTTTGCCGGGGACATGTCAAATACACACCTCTGCAACATTCACTGCTGAATTTCAGCCAGCTGTAAGTGTGGACGACTGCATCACAGCGTGATTACAGGGGTGGGTTCTGATAAAGCTGCTTTTTGACCTTCGCTCCTGCTAAAATATTTCCTCCCAGTTGCTCATCGTGTCGTTGAGACATTCAAGAATGTGGTATATAAATAGACCCAGCTGCTGTTGTGTAAATGCTGAGGAGGCATAGTGACTTCCTCTCAATATCTTCATCATCCCAGCTGGAGATGTCCTTGTTGTTACAGGGCCTGAGTAAACTCCACATGGTGCAGAAGGCGAGCCTCATAGAAATTCATTTGTGTGTAAAAGTTGCTGCAGGGAAATCTCCCAAAGCTGTATTGCTCTTTTAAACAGTCTGATATGAACAAGTTAGATTATTTACTCCAGTGTTTAGTGGAGATAAAGAAATGGCTAAATGACAATTCCCTGCAGCTAAACGCGGACTAAACTGAAACTCTGGTTGTTGCCCTTGCTGATACAATCCCAGGGATTAAACTAGGGTGACCAGGTGTCCCAGTTTACCCGGGACAGTCCCGATTTTGAGCCATTTGTCCTGTGTCCCCAAAGATTTTTACAAACCAATTATGTTGTCCCGATTTCACCCAGCCTTGGTCCCAAGTGTCCAGATTTTGAACTAATTGCTCATAGTTCACAGAACTAATTGTCACTGGGTTGTTTGTATGTCAATCAGAAAGTTGTCATAGTGACATTAGCTCAACTTTATGTCACATGTCTGTGTAACCTAATGCTCATTGGTTGATGACAACGCCGTTGACGCAAGACGGCTCCTAAGTCCTGCGTAAAGACGATTCACCAAGTCACTCGTTGTTCAGCATGCCTAAAAGACGGTCAAGACTAACAAAAGAGCTACTGGAACGACACAGCTTTCTCAGGAAGGTGCCAGGTGCAGCCTGCTGCAGACTGAACTGCATTGTGCACTATGTGCGCTGCACATCCTACACCAACCAGACTGTTGGGGGTGGCCTGATCAAGTTTATGAAAAACTGTTTTGTCCTCGTCTTGCTTTTCCTCCAAAATTTGTATTGGTGTTGTCTGCACAAAAGCCGACCACTTTATCCACCAAACCGAATGCAGATAGGCACCTGTAAACCTCATCCCACAGCAGGGTTGAGGTCTCACCTGGTAGTGATGTAAAGTCGAGTATCTTCACTCTGACCCCCTCGGTTATTTTAAGTAGCGCACAACAACAGGAACAAGCTTCACTGCCTTGTGGTTTGATGTGTCAACTGTGACAGAGACCACAGTAGTATCCGTAGTGTCTTCTTTTAGCAAATCCATAGCATGCGGGGCAATTACACTTGTCACCAGTGCCTCAGCTTTGGTCCAAGCACACGTAAAACGCTGGTCATAAAATTTTCCAAGTAGTCCAGCAGTCCAGTCCATTGAACGAAAGTTGTGATTGTGCTTAACAAGGTGGTAGGCAAATGTTGCTTCCTGAGCAGCGCGTTTAAGGTCTTTGTCTCCAGCAGCAGTAGCACTAAAAAACATGCTAACCGAACTTCCTGCCTGTTACCACCGCTTATGTTTGCTAGTTTTAACATGGTTCTGCACGTCCGCGTTTCCACCATGAGCAACGGAGAATTCACACTTACATAAGACGCAAAACGCAGCATATTCATTTCCTGGCACCTTCCTGAGAAAGCTGTGTCGTTCCAGTAGCTCTTTTGTTAGTCTTGACCATCTTTTAGGCATGCTGAACAACGAGTGACTTGGTGAATCGTCTTTACGCAGGACTTAGGAGCCGTCTTGCGTCAACGGCGTCATCAACCAATGAGCATTAGGTTACACAGACATGTGACATAAAGTTGAGCTAATGTGACATTGAGAACTTTGTTGTCAAGGTTTTTGGATATTTTCCCATCTACACTGTCCGAACTGAGGAGCTGAAAGACTTCTGTTTATTTGTTGATGTTGAACATGCCACTCTCCTTGGGACCAGCAGAACCCATTAGCTCTCACTGGGACCTGCAGTTGAGGGTTCTGAAGCTTTATCCAGCACTTCAGTCCTACTTCAGGTCTCAGGAAAAAGCACCAAATTTAATCATCAAGTTCCTAGAAAACCAAGTGTGTGAGGCCTGGCTGTGGTTTACACACATTACAACCAACTGTCACTGTTTAATGACACCATCAAAAAGATGGAGAAAGAGAAGAGCACAGCTGTCCACGCTGCACAGCACCTGTGTGATCTACAGGAGAAACTTTTGGAGAGGAAGGCCGCCCTCTTCATGGGATTAAAGGTGAGTTTAAACATATTCTAATTAAAAGTAATGTAAAAACAAGGCTCTTATATTAATGCTTCTTGAATTATTATTGGTGTTTTTTTCAGGTGAAGAGCATTCTGGCTACCCAAGAGCGCCCTCAAGTGGAGGTGTTTAAGCAAAGCGTCCACACCTTCTATGAAGGTTGCATCTCATATCTGCAGGAGTGGAGCTCCTCATTTACTGACATGAAGTGCTTCTCTTGGACCCTGCTCGAAGATCCACCAGGTTGGGATGTGGTTGAGAGCTCCCTGAGGTGTGTCTCCTCAAAGCTGCCAAACATTCACATCAATGAAACGGAGCTCTTTGGCGAAGTTACTTCTGTCAAAACTTACACATCTGACAAGATTGGACTGTGGGACCGAGACATTAAACCAGCAGATGAGTGCTGGGCTGAAATCTTAATACATTTTAAGCATCAGCATGTCCCATTTAAAAATGTAGCCATCATCTGCCAGTTTGCCATGTGCCTACCTGGCACAAACGCCTCTGTGGAACACATTTTTTCTCTCATGAACAACACTTGGACCAATGAGAGAAATCGTTTGGGACTGGAAACTCTGAAGGCACTGCTCATTACTCGGGTGAACTTTGATGACTGCTCTGAGTTTCATGCCAGACTTGCTGACAACCACAGTCTGCTTAAAAAGATTCACTCAAACATGAAATACTCTTAAAGAGTTACTGTGACATTAAAGGGAACAATAGGGCTGTTCATTTAGTGCAATATTTTTGTTTCTAATAAACTTGAAGTCAGTGAAATACTTTTTTTTGTTCACAAAAGGGCTACATTTAATATTGCCCAAACAAATGTGTTTAGAAAAATACTGTATTGTTTTGAAAAACGATTGCACTAAAAATATTAGAAAAACTGTCCTTATTTTGAATATAGATCAAATGTTTCTGTTCTTGCACATTCTACAATCAAAAGCTGTTATTAAGGTCAGTTAAATTCTTTGTTTATCTTTTCACAAAAGGGCTACATTTAATATTGCCCAATGTGTTTCACAAATACAGTATTATTTTGAAAAAGAAAATAACAAAACATTGCACTAAAAAAGAATGTCCTTATTTTTAATAGGATGTTCAAGTGTTGTTGCATTTTGTACAATAAAAAGCAGTTATAAGTCACCAGCAAGGATTTGTCAGTCTTTAATTTTGTGTAAAACTTTGGTGTCCCAGTTTTCAGTTTTTTAAATCTGGTCACCCTAGGCTGGGATCAACAGACGACACACAGTCGAACTAGCTACAACAAGCTAACCTGAAGCTAACCCAAAGCTAACGCAGAGGTGGGAGCTAAGCTAACGGAGGTAGCAACCTAGCTACAACCGGAGTTAACTGTGCACAACACCAGAGCTTCTGAGTCAGAGCTACGCCGGGCTGACCGCTGGGTAAAACCGGGTGGAACACAGAGGTCTCCGAGACCTCCACAAGCCGGCAGCCGCACAGCAGACAAGTAACGCTGCGATCTGAGATGCGCAGAGCTGCTGCTGGGGAGAACCGGGTGGAAAGGTTTCCATCCCAGAGCTCCACAAGCCGGCAGCCCGCGCAGCAGTCAGAAGCCGCGATCAGACAGAGATGCGCCGAGCTGTGGGGAGGGGAGAAGCGGGTGGACAACATCGGTCTCCCGAGAGCTCCACAAGCCGATAGTGGGAACCCAGCTCCACCAACATGTTATATTTCAACCCATTTTCTAAAGTGCAGCATTATGTTAAATGCACTGGGTTTTACCCTATTACATTTAAATTTCATGGTTAAACAGTACATGTTAAAATCTAAGCTCAGCTCGGCAGTGACCTAAAATACATAAATATAATTTTACTTACCGAAAAAAATTAAGTGGAGACTCCTTGGACGCTCTATTAGTGCAATTAATGCCACAGCAAGTAATTTTGTCCAACAATTGCACAAAAATATCCAAAAAAGAATACACAAACGCTACAACTAATGGTCTAAGTTGAGAGACTGAAACTGACGGAACAGTTATCAGGCGAGGCCGAGGCTCAGACTGAGGCCTTTCCCCGGAGCTAGCTCTGCGGTCACATGGGTCTGATGCTCATTAATTACTGTAAATCCTCTAATATTGGCCTGTATTCAATTGAGGGCCGGGTATCACATTTTGGCCGGTGTCGAAGTCGGCGGAGGTGAATAATGGCCGTTTTTTTTATTGTGGCCAGGTGGAATGTGGTAACAAGCAAGTACCACAGGGGGGGCGGTTGTGACATCCGTCTCACTTTTGATTTGCCAGTGATAGACCGTGAGGGTAACTTTAACCGTGCGGAGACGAAGGGGAGGCGAAAATTTGATATCAAGTTCAAAGAGAACGTGCTGATTATGCTGCAGAACACTCTGGGGAGCAATGTGAACTAGTCACTAGTCGACTTCACCGCTCTATAGTGACTTGTTATGCCTGTCATTGACTAGTCGCTGTCACGTGATAATGACCGGCAAGATGCAGTCCTTGGAAAAGACAGCAGCCTGCTGTCAGAAGGTGAGGAGCTCCTGCGCGTTGGGGGGCAACGCGCTGTGCCAGAGCGTCGGTACTGACACCCGCCGTAAAACGGACATTTAACCAAATTGTGACCTTTACCCTCTTGCAATTTAACATTCCCCTCACCCCCATCCTAACCTTAACCAGCTTGTGCATGCAAAGCTCTGATTGTTGACGCGCTCCAGACATCTGCGTCCTGAGCAGGGCCACAGTAACATTATCAAATCAGGTGTTGCCACCTCAAAAACTAATTTAACACACGATCGTTCATGTCGGCTCATTTCCTTTTATGTTTTCTGTCTTTTATTTGTGCCTGATGCGTTTCGCTGCTGTGGATCGGGGCGCATCACCTTGTCCTCCAGTGACGCACCGGTGCGGCCGGCGAGCAGCGCGCACTCCGCTGTTTTTGCGGTTGGTAGATCTTTTAGAACTGCAGTTCAAAGGTAACTCATAAGGTGAATATATATGAAGGCAGGTAGCAGTTTGTCTTTAGGATTGAGAGGAGAAGCAGGAAGATAATAAACAGGCAGGACAGAAAAATAGTCAAATAAAAACAAGTTAGTTTTTGTACCTGGTGGTTGCAACAAACAGACACCATTGAAGGTAATCAGAAGTGAGGAACAGAAAATGAAATAATTATTTAAATGTTTAGAGCAGCAGGAACTCCGAGAGGCTGCAGGCGCATCAGTGAGTTTGCGGCCGCTGCGCAGGGGGAGGGGGGAGAGGGCTGAAGCAGAAACTACCGTTGTTAAAAGAAATGTGATTAACTTAGAAAATGTGGGCACAATTTTAATTGTCAAAAACTCCAGCGAACCATTAGTTCATTTTGCTCGAATAGAAATTGAGGCCTGCCTCTAATTCTGATCCTCCTTCCAATAAAGGCCTGGAGCTTGATGAGCTTGAGTCAAATACAGGCCCGGGCCTGTATTAGAGGATTTACAGTGTACAGAATTTTAGGCTTTTAATACACTTAAACAGAAGAGTGAAAAAAATTCACCCCCCTCAGAGTTGTCATGAGTATAAACTAGATCATTTAAACCAAAAACCAAGCTGTACACATGTTTATTTCTGCTGTGAAATGGTATTTTTAACATGGGAGTCAATGAGGATTTGCTATTTTCTGACACCAGCCCCTAGTGGATGAGGGTGGAACTGCAATTTATTTCACTTCCGCATTGGCCTCACTTTCAGAACCGAATTGTGGGTGCTTGGTTTCGACTTCCCCCACCACCATACTGATACTGCTGTCACCACCTGGTGCAGGTGCATGAGACAATGCATCAGCCAGTACAATAAACTTGCCTGGCATGCCTGGCAAACTTGCCTAGCATGTATATCAGTTCAAACGCTGCAGCATCACTATCATACATTGTATTCTTGGTGACATGTCATTGAGATTCTACTTCCTATTTGTGATGAGAGGTTTGTGATCCGTTTCTGCTATGAATGTTGGTAAACCAAACATATAGCCATGGAACTTCCAAAAACCAAGCCTAAAGTTGCTTTTTTCTATTTGAGCGTAGCGTTTCTCAGTCAGATCTGGATGCATATGCCACCGGCTGTCACTTATTTCATTCTTTTGCAACAGTACTGCTCCCAAGCCATCGTTTGAAGCGTCCGTAGAATCCAGAGAGGGATGGAGAAACATCAGGAGACACATGAGGGAAGACGCAGACGCAGACCATGACAGCAGGATGATGCACCATGTCATAAAGCTCAAACCATTTCACATTGGCTTCTTGAACATGACAAGATCGGTCAGATCTGGGATACGGCGAGAAGACCCGTGAGCCTGATCTGGACTCCAGGGAGAATGCTGAACATCTTCAGAACCAAAATCAGTTCAGTTTGTTTACTTTAGATGAATATTTCATTTCTAAGATTGTAGCCCTCAGCTGACGAGTTGTTAGCTGACCATTAGCCCCATCATACCATCCCAATGTAATTCACTAATCTATAGATAAAACAACGTGCTGCCAGTTGAACCGCTGCGTGTTTATATTGAAATAACTCCAGAACAAATTTAATCGATAGATCAGCAGAATAATTCCTCCTGACTGGGATGCTGCAGTAGCTCGCTAGCTTGTGTTTGTAGTAATCCAGGATGGTTCTGAGGTTCTGCCGGTCTCTGGAGGATCCGTTGTTGAAATATGTGGCTCTTCTTTTAGATCTTATCTGTGTGAGTGTGTCGTGGCTTTCCAAATTACTTTTCCCCTTGCTAACAGTTAGCTGTGTTGCTGCAGTCATGCTAACGGGACTCGTCTGGAGTGCAGAAGGACCGGTAGCGGTTCCAGATAGATTTAGGTTTTTATTTTAGGTCAAACCTGTTAGTTACAATGTGTGTAGGACTCCGACATAGGGTTCAGACTTTTTGCTGCAACTGTAAACACAATTTTCTGTAATTATTGAATATGAAGTTGATGAAAATACAGCTAAACACGACGTACTAGCGGCATAAGCTGCCCTGTAAGAAATCTTTTTAGTGACGTATGACAAGCAGCTCTTCACTGTTTAGAGGAATTTAGATTTTTATAAAGATTTATGACAAAATTCCTTAAAATGAATAACTGAACCTAGTTTATCTTTATGTAAATGGTAACGTGTAGTGGAACAGCGTTAGTCTCAGTCGGCATAAGCAGCAGGGCCCTGCAGGGAATCGAACCCCGTCTCATTACTGAGAGTTCCGTTACCAGAGCCTTTTGCTTTGGGCGACCCGAGACGGTAAAGCAAAACCTGCATCAACACAGCATTTAATGTTGGAACATAAATTCTGTCTTGAAGCAGGAAAAAAGAAACCGTCAGAATAAAAAATTATTTCTAATTAAATTCATTTTAGTATTTTATAAACGTTTTACAGATTTAGAGCCTCCTTTGACTTTTATGCTTTTCGTTAACTTCTCATTCTTTCGCGATGTTTATCCGTTCTTTAGTCGCGGTCAAACGCATCGTAATTTTGTTCTGCGGTGAATCTTAAAGTTATGCTGAATGTAAATAATCTGAGTCTTTATTGCTTTAGTTTAACCGCACAGTAACTTGTTAAAATATTCAAGTTAATTTGAATCATTTACATGTTTAGACTATATTTTATTAGCCTTTAATATTTTGGTATTTATTGTTTAACTTTTGTAAAGAGCTATTTTTAAACGCGTGCACATTTAAACACTAAAACCTTTGTTTGCTCCGTCTGTGTCAGAGCTATCTGCTCTACAAGATTATCAGAAGCATCACTGTAGTTGTAGTTTTGCCTCCATCTTCCTGCCCTCCTTGGTCTCTTGTTTATCTTCTACTACCTCTCACCATCCATCTCAGGTGGGATCTTGTTTGCTCTGATGGCCTCTTGTGTTCCAGGCTTACATCTTCTAGTGAACGTTAAAATATCATATACTGATATATATGCATGTATGTGCGTGTGTGTGTGTGTGTGTGTGTGTGTGTGTGTGTGTGTGTGTGTGTGTGTGTGTGCGTGTGATGCTAAACCAGACTGCCTGCTCCATCAGATGAAAGGAAATCCTCTCAGGACCCAAATAAAATAGAAGATTTAGCAACCAGACACAGAAGCCCAGGTGAAACCGTCCACATCAGCATCTCCAGTTCTACCAGCTCTAAAAACACACTTCTTAAATAATAAAACGCTACACTCAGCCAACGGATGAAGACGTCCTGGTGCCAGATGCTACCTAAGACATCACCAGTTCAGCTGACTTGATAAAACACTTGGTGACTAAAACAAACATCTGGTGACCTGGTAAAAAACTGTCCTGGTGCAACAAGCTACCTGAGACAAACGTTTCCAGTCGACCAGTTCAAGAAAGAAAGAAAGAAATGATCTTCAGTGGCGCTGCACTGGGAGAAAAACATATCTCTAGTCCGAGTCGGAGTCGTCCGAGTCGTCCCATCTTGGTCTCTTCAGTGGGATGTACGGGAAGCGCTCTCCAGTCCTCTTCTGGCTGGATCCAAGGACCGAGGTAGAAGGAGTGGGTTCTTCTACACCCTGGACCTCTTCAGCGCTCCCGTGGGCAGGCCTGGGATCTTCTGGAAGCTCTTCCGGCGGGGCTGGAGGAGCTACCGCCAGCCAGAATTCTTCTAGTGGTGGAAGCTGCTGGTCTTCATCGCTATCCAGAAATGAGCTACCATAACCAGAGTACTCACTAGAAGCCATAACAACATCTAAAGCTGACCAATCTGAGCTAACGTCAGTCTCCTCCGACTCCTCATCACTACTCAGACCCTCAATAGCACACTCTGCCTCTACTGGAGGAGCCTGACCATGACCCACAAACACCACATCATCATCAGGAATGTGAAGGGCTGGGTTCCTACCTTCATCTTCATCGAGAATCCGGATGACCTCAGGGACCTCTGCAGTCACGGGACGCTCCACGATGAAGATGCCTGTGAGGACAAAACAAGACACATTAAATCCACTTGTGTCATAAACAGTTATGAAAAAGCTACAATGACTTGTTTACAATACAAGAGATGTGTGTCTGCATCTGCATGTGTGCACAAGACACACTTTACTAATCTGGTTGTTTTTGGGGTTTAACAGGTTAAAACCGAGTTCTGCTTTTACTGAAAAAGTTTCCATTTTTAATTTATGTGATTGTTTATTATTTATGCTTCATGTTTATAGCTGATGTATTTCTAAAAAGATGTAATGTTTTACAGCTTGTAGACACAACACTGCTCAAATAAAGTTGTTTTAAAATGGGCTCTATAAAAATAAACAGAAGACTCATTAAACTGGTGAAAAGTGTTTAAAATAGATTCAAACGGACAGAAATGCATTTATAAACCTGAGAACCAACTCAGAGAACACATCAAACTTTCTACTTGGATAAAACAGATGAAGTCCTTAAAGATCAAAGGTCTCTAGTTCACTCAGATTTATGGAAACAACTCATGTTCACCGATGCTAACAGGCTGAAGCTAAAGCTAGCTGTAGTTCTACGCGGTTCTACGTCATGACGTTTCATACCTGGTTCATCCGTTGCTATGGTCACAAAAAAACATGTTTTTGTTTGAATACAAAACATCTGATATATTCAAACTGGAGATTACAAAAGCACAACGGCACTAAAAGTCCTCACTGCTATTACATAATTAGCTAAGTGACCGTTCGAAAACAGCTGCAGTAAAAGCTTCTGTCCACCAGAGGGCTGAGAGATCCCTCGGGTGCACCTGCTGCAAAGAGACAGGTTAGGAATCTGTTGCACGCATGTGCGTGTATACGTCATAGAATTCGAACGTTGCTCGTCTATAAAAGCTCATCGAATTTTAAAAGTCTTTCATTCGAACTTGCGCTAGAGCAGCACTTGGTTGAGAGAGCTTCTGGAGATTTGCTTTAATAGTAGTCCTTGGACGAGCTTGGAGAGCCTCTGCAGAGCAGAAATCGCTGAAGAAGTTTGTGGCTAGCTGAAGACCCGAGAACCAACATACCAGGGAGATGTCCTTCAGGGAGGAGCACGGTAAGCTAACATCAGTTAAATTCTCCATCTGAATCATTTCATGTTTCCTAAAGAACAAACTACTGAAACATTATTGTAATGTTAAATTCGTGTATTTGGAAGACCGAATGTGTGTTTTAAAATCACATTTGGTGTTTTACTCGTGAACAAGACCCCGAGATACTTGAACTCCTCGACTTGAGGCAGGTGTGTTGTGCCATAAATCGACTGCCAAAAAATGATTAGCTTAGTTTTTTCCAGTTCGGAAGTTGTTTTTAGTGTTGCTATTTGTCTTAAACGTTCACAGTGAGGATATATTAATCCTTTTTGCAATATTTGCGATTGAAAGATGGTTTATGGTAAGAACTGGCTTTCTTTATGTTACAGCCTTGATACTAAAAAATAAACAATGTAAAATGGCGCCCTGTATTGAATGTAAACGTTGTATAAATGTAAATAAACAATTCTCCAGCGATTTGATTTTTTCCCCCCTTTCCTTTCTTTAGTGGCTAATCATTTTTTTGGCAGCGAGTCGATTTATGGCGCAACACCATTTACCAGTCGATCTACCGCCCAGTCCTCCCCTACCATACGAAATGAGTTTTCTCCGCGGGGTGGCTGGGTCAGGGATAGGGTGCGGAGCTCGGACATTCGGTAGAGACTCGGAATAGAGACGCTGCTCCTCCATATCGAGGAGTCAGTTGAGGTGGTTTGGGCATCTGGTCAGGATGCCTCCTGGACGCCTCCCTGGTGAGGTGTTTTGGGCATGTCCTGCTGGCAGGAGCCCCCCTGGACGACCCAGGACACGTTGGAGAAAGTACATATCCGAACTGGCCCAGGAACGCCTTGGGGTCCTGCCGCAGGAGCTGGTGGAGGTGGCCGGAGAGAGGACGGTGTGGAACTAGTTGGGATGCTGCCCTCGCGACCCGGACACGGATAGGCGGAAGAAGACGAGACGAGATTTGGTGTTTTATGGAGGTGAAACATGTTTTCTGTGGACACATGAGGCTCAAATTCCCCTGGAACAGTTTGAACACATCAAATGTTTTTACTAGTTTTGTTCTGGCATGTCGGTTTCTTTTGTACTATTGATATAAAAGGATGGACAGCAGCGAGGTGAGAGTGAGTGCGAGGAGCGCCTGTTGGTTTTTGTCAGCTGGGCAAGCCAAATAAAAGCTTAATATGTGGTTCTTTTAGCGGGATAGAGGCAAAAGGTTTCTCACATTAGCACCGACCTGTGACTCAACCTCATCACACAGCCTCAGCATCTCGAGGGTCCCAGCAGGTCGGTGGGATGACTATATCAGACTAGAGAGAACCGTTAAAAGAAAAACACCAATTTGGTTTCAGCAAACCCGTTTAGTTCAATTTTACATCGAAAATTTAAAACTAATAAAATGTACGATTCTAAAAAAAATGCTTCAAACAAAAACATGTTTTTTTCGTGACCATAGCAACGGATGAACCAGGTATGAAACGTCATGACGTAGAACATGCTAGAACGTACAGCTAGCTTTAGCTTCAGCCTGTTAGCATCGGTGAACATGAGTTGTTTCCATAAATCTGAGTGAACTAGAGACCTTTGATCTTTAAGGACTTAATCTGTTTTATCCAAGTAGAAAGTTTGACGTGTTCTCTGAGTTGGTTCTCAGTTTTATAAATGCATTTCTGTCCGTTTGAATCTATTTTAAACACTTTTCACCAGTTTAATGAGTCTTCTGTTTATTTTTATAGAGCCCATTTTAAAACAACTTTATTTGAGCAGTGTTGTGTCTACAAGCTGTAAAACATTACATCTTTTTACAAATACATCAGCTATAAACATGAAACATAAATAATAAACAATCACATAAATTAAAAATGGAAACTTTTTCAGTAAAAGCAGAACTCGGTTTTAACCTGTTAAACCCCAAAAACAACCAGATTAGTAAAGTGTGTCTTGTGCACACATGCAGATGCAGACACACATCTCTTGTATTGTAAACAAGTCATTGTAGCTTTTTCATAACTGTTTTATGACACAAGTGGATTTAATGTGTCTTGTTTTGTCCTCACAGGCATCTTCATCGTGGAGCGTCCCGCGACTGCAGGGGTCCCTGAGGTCATCCGGATTCTAGATGAAGATGAAGGTAGGTACCCAGCCCTTCACATTCCTGATGATGATGTGGTGTTTGTGGGTCATGGTCAGGCTCCTCCAGTAGAGGCAGAGTGTGCTGTTGAGGGTCTGAGTAGTGATGATGATGATGTGGTGTTTGTGGGTCATGGTCAGGCTCCTCCAGTAGAGGCAGAGCGTGCTATTGAGCGTCTGACTAGGGATGAGGAGTTGGAGTTAGAGCGTGCTATTGAGGGTCTGAGTAGGGATGAGGAGTTGGAGTTAGAGCGTGCTATTGAGCGTCTGAGTAGGGATGAGGAGTTGGAGTTAGAGCGTGCTATTGAGCGTCTGAGTAGGGATTTGGAGTTGGAGTTGGAGCGTGCTATTGAGGGTCTGAGTAGGGATGAGGGGTTGGAGGCAGAGTGTGCTATTGAGGGTCTGAGTAGGGATTTGGAGTTGGAGTTAGAGTTTGCTATTGAGGGTCTGAGTAGGGATGAGGAGTTGGAGTTAGAGCGTGCTATTGAGCGTCTGAGTAGGGATGAGGAGTTGGAGTTAGAGCGTGCTATTGAGGGTCTGAGTAGGGATGAGGAGTTGGAGTTAGAGCGTGCTATTGAGGGTCTGAGTAGGGATGAGGAGTTGGAGTTAGAGCGTGCTATTGAGCGTCTGAGTAGGGATTTGGAGTTGGAGTTGGAGCGTGCTATTGAGGGTCTGAGTAGGGATGAGGGGTTGGAGGCAGAGTGTGCTATTGAGCGTCTGAGTAGGGATGAGGAGTTGGAGTTATAGCGTGCTATTGAGCGTCTGAGTAGGGATTTGGAGTTGGCGTTAGAGCGTGCTATTGAGGGTCTGAGTAGTGATGAGGAGTTGGAGTTAATGCGTGCTATTGAGGGTCTGTGGTCAGCTTTAGAAGGTTTTATGGCTTCTAGAGTAGACTCTGGTTATGGTAGCTCAGTTCTGGATAGAGATGAAGACCAGCAGCTTCCACCACTAGAAGACTTCTGGCTGGCGGTAGCTCCTCCGGCCCCGCCGGAAGAGCTTCCAGAAGATCCCAGGCCTGCCCACGGGAGCGCTGAAGAGGTCCAGGATGTAGAAGAACCCACTCCTTCTACCTCGGTCCTTGGATCCAGCCAGAAGAGGACTGGAGAGGGCTTCCCGTACATCCCACCGAAGAGACCAAGATGGGACGACTCCGACTCGGACTAGAGATATATTTTTCTTCCAGAGGGTCTGAGTAGTGATGATGATGTGGTGTTTGTGGGTCATGGTCAGGCTCCTCCAGTAGAGGCAGAGTTTGCTATTGAGGATCACTGAAGATCATTTCTTTCTTTCTTTCTTGAACTGGTCGACTGGAAACGTTTGTCTCAGGTAGCTTGTTGCACCAGGACTGTTTTTACCAGGTCACCAGATGTTTGTTTTAGTCACCAAGTGTTTTATCAAGTCAGCTGAACTGGTGATGTCTTAGGTAGCATCTGGCACCAGGACGTCTTCATCCGTTGGCTGAGTTTAGTGTTTTATTATTTAAGAAGTGTGTTTTTAGAGCTGGTAGAACTGGAGATGCTGATGTGGACGGTTTCACCTGGGCTTCTGTTTCTGGTTGCTCAATCTTCTATTTTATTTGGGTCCTGAGGATTTCCTTTCATCTGATGGAGCAGGCAGTCTGGTTTAGGGTCACACGCACATACACACACACACATGCATATATATTAGTATATGATATTCTAACGTTCACTAAAAGATGTAAGCCTGGAACACAAGAGGCCATCGGAGCAAACAAGATCCCACCTGAGATGGATGGTGAGAGGTAGTAGAAGATAAACAAGAGACCAAGGAGGGCAGGAAGATGGAGGCAGAACTACAACTACAGTGATGCTTCTGATCATCTGGTAGAGCAGATAGAGCAGGTCTTAGTGAGAAATGGGACGTTTACTTGGTGACATGAGCATAAGCTGGGGTGATCTTTGATCCGTATGAAAGACAAGGACGATAACATCATCTTCATCATGTCCTTTCTGTTTCACTAACTGTTCTGTCACAAGAAACTGTTCTAAATAATGTGTAGAAAAGTTTGATTCCAGGTTTAGGAGGAGCTCTCCGTGTCTGTTTGTGTCCTCACGTCCTGCTGGACTGAGCTTCTCTGGGCTTTGTGGTCCTGCAGGAACCAGGAAGGAGCTGAACAGCAGAGCTCTGACACAGACGGAGCAAACAAAGGTTTTAGTGTTTAAATGTGCACGCGTTTAAAAATAGCTCTTTACAAAAGTTAAACAATAAATACTAAAATATTAAAGACTAATAAAATATAGTCTAAACATGTAAATGATTAACTCATTCACTGCCAGCCGTTTCCTGATCACTAACGGCCTTCGCTGCCAGCGTTTCTCACCGTTTTTACTGTGTTTTTAAGAGTCACAGAACGTTGCGCGTTAGCATGATGTCGATGCCAAAACAACCAAAACAAAGAGGAGACTCACCTCTTACATCAGGAAGGAGCCGCGTGTTTCGAGCGTTATCCGTTCTTTCATAATCTGTTGTCGAATTGTGATCGGCAGACGCTTTTCTGGTTCGCGCCTCACTTTTTTTTACAGAAACGGCCCAAAACGATCTCCAAACACATGGATGTGTTGCTTCCTGAGCATGTGATCTGTGACGTATGCGGATGAAGATCAGCTTCAGGGCTGAGATGTTTGTTCTCTCAGCGCGGGGGCTCGTTGCGATGCTCAAACAGTAAAAAATGCAAATGACGACTTTAGTCGTCAATGGCAGTGAATGAGTTAAAGCAATAAAGTCTCAGATTATTTACATTCAACATAAGTTTAAGATTCACCGCAGAACAAAATTACGATGCGTTTGACCGCGACTAAAGAACGGATAAACATCGTAAAAGAACGAGAAGTTAACGAAAAGCATAAAAGTCAAAGGAGGCTCTAAATCTGTAAAACGTTTATAAAATACTAAAATGAATTTAATTAGAGATCATTTTTTATTCTGACGGTTTCTTTTTTCCTGCTTCAAGACAGAATTTATGTTCCAACATTAAATGCTGTGTTGATGCAGGTTTTGCTTTACCGTCTCGGGTCGCCCAAAGCAAAAGGCTCTGGTAACGGAACTCTCAGTAATGAGACGGGGTTCGATTCCCTGCAGGGCCCTGCTGCTTATGCCGACTGAGACTAACGCTGTTTCACTACACTTTACCATCTACATAAAGATAAACTAGGTTCAGTTATTCAGTTTAAGGAATTTTGTCATAAATCATCATAAAAATCTAAATTCCTCTAAACAGTGAAGAGCTGTTTGTCATACGTCACTAAAAAGATTTCTTACAGGGCAGCTCATGCCGCTAGTACGTCGTGTTTAGCTGTATTTTAATCAACTTCATATTCAATAATTACAGAAAATTGTGTTTACAGTTGCAGCAAAACGTCTGAACCCTATGTCGGAGTCCTACACACATTTTAAAGCCATGATATGAATTTTTTTCATATTTTAAAATGTTCTTGAGCCAGTGTGTGCTAAAATGAACGTTAACAACAGTGGTATGAAGTTCCCAGCCTGGAGGGCTGGTATCGAGCACGTTTTAGTTTTAATTCCGTTTCGACACACCTGATTTCAACCAGCAGGTGATTAACCCCTCAGCATTCCAGCGTCCCGCCCGAGGGACAAAACCCCATTGCGCTGGAAATTTACGGGGTTAAGCTTCTGCAGAGCCTGGACTGCTGCACAGGTGATTAAACCACTGAATCAAGCATATTGGAGCAGAGAAACCACTAAAACTTGTGTGGTTCTTTTTCCTTATCAAAAACAAGAGAGAGACAGGTTTTGTCCAAACTCAGCGCGGGGCATTTATTTACACAACTCATCCATACATCACCAACACTTCATAGGGGACAGCGTCCAGCTTCGATCTAAACACCTCGGCTGGAGATCCTCCTGCAAAGCCCACGTTCTCCTACACCACGCAGCATCATATACTCTTCAACCCCCACCTCTGAGAAATGATGGGGTGCTACTTCCATATCCTCATATGGTCAAAAGTAGTTGAGATCAACATGTTTTGGAGCATGTACTCAGCAGCTGGGCTGCCTGATAAACGGCTGGTATTGATAAGCAACATGTCAACATGCACGTACACAAAACACTGCTTTTAGCTCCTACAGATCCCCCCCATGGGGGTGTCCACCCCCATTAATTAGCTGGCTACATAACATATAACATAACACATAAGTGAATGTTAACATAAACCAGTAAATGGGTGTTGAATGGCAAAATGACAAATACACTACAAACTTCAACCAAACTATATAGGTATATATGTAACGACGAAGTAACTGCAAACCAACACCTGGATGAGTACACAAAGTAAGTATCAGCTTCAAAACACAATAATGAATGTGACGTCTTTAACCAGCTCAGTAACACATCAAAATGCATGCGCAAACTGTAAGGGGGCGAAAACCTGTCCGCTGTTCTTAACAGGAAAAATTCCCCCTTGACCTCCTGGCCCCAAACAGGACGATCACATAAAGCACAGAGTGAGCATGCAAGTCTAGCCTAAGTATATGGCAGACATTAGGTAACAGTGAGTTAACAAAAGAACGCACGTAAGAGAAAACAAACTGATGAAACCTTCCAACAGAGAACAAAAATCATAAGCATGATCGAGCATTAATTACCCTTAGCAATATTGCAACCAGTAACTGTACGTGAATATGCAATCAAAAATACAAACTCATGTGAAATAAATGATTGACGTGGATACGAATGAACGACTAGATGATGTCGATGTGACTAAACCTATAAAAGTTAAACACAACAGGAGGTGTAATGAATATACTTAATGTAACAACACAACTGCTCAACTGAAATAGAGAACGGAGTCAGAGTCCCAGTTGCAGAACTGAAAAAGAAATGGAGTGAAGAAAACACAAGAGTCAAGTTCAGTTTTATTGATGACTGCTGCAGGGGTCTTGTCGCTGGAAGAGGACTTTGAGGCTGATTCCTTAGTCGAGTACATGTAACCACAACAACAACATCTCTGATGAGACGCAAAGATTACTCCGCCGTTGTCCCATCAGCCGTCCCGTTCTCCAGGCACATTGGGTGTCGTGCTGAGTCCATTGCGGCCATTTCCATTTGCACATATTGAGACGACGCAGCAAGGTTCATTTGGGCAGCCAGAGTTCGCTCCCACAGTCTCCTCACAACAGGTAGGATGCAACATGCCAATAGAGAAATCAGAATTAGTACTACTATTGCACTAATTCCTGCTTTTACCAAAATAGCTCCCCACTGACCCAATTTGAGGGCTAAGGAGTCTAAGGACCAGCTTTCCCTGCCTGCATTCTCCCTCAGCTCTATCTTTAAATCTTTCAATTTCCTCATTCCTTCAGTAAATGCACCATCAGGGGCCGTATTACTTGGAATGTAGGTGCAACATTCTTGCCCACTGAAGTTCAGAAACTTACAGAGCCCACCTTTCTCGGCCAGCAGCCAGTCCAAAGCCTGGTCGTGCTGCAAAGTCATTTTGACGGTGGCATGAAGTTGTTCACCCAAAAGGCCAAGGTTATTTACTGTGTAATTTAAGATTCTTTGCTGATTAAAATAAACATAGTTGATCCATTTCACATTCTTATTTATTGTTATCCAAGGAAGAATTGACTCTAAACCAGCTATTACCTCATCTCTGGCTTGAAATTCTATGGGAATTCCTGTTGGCAGTCCTATGGCGTTTAAATGCACTTTATGATCAAACACATCATACCTCTTTGTCCTACGTCTATTGGTAGCCTCCAACTGAATTAATTCACTCACACCTTCATGCAAGATAGTCACTGGAACTTTCATATGTACTAGCGTACACAACCCAACCCAAAAACTTGGCAAAACATTCATTAGAACATCACCACCACACATCCAGTAGCTGTCGGCCACTGGAATGTCTTGCTCACCTATGAGATCCAGAGTGGGAATCGTCATCGATATGTCATCACAATCCTGACTAAGAGTTACAGGGTTTTCATACCAAACAGGGGTGTCAATGAGAAGTGGTGTCACATTTGCATGCTGGAACCAGGATAATACCCATGTGACGTTACAATTGACAGATGTATTACCTACGTCCACTCCTCCATCGTCAGCGAAACCTCCACTTGCAAAACATTCATAATCAGCACTATAATCAATTTTGTAGTCCGTTGGAGGACCATTTTGGTCTGTTTGGATCGCAAATTCAGCACATTCCTCTAAGATGTTATATTCTGCATATTTTTCAACATATTTGTACTTATCTCGTGTACCATGGAGCAATCTGCATTGGAATCCACACAATGGCATCTTAAGAAGAGGTGGAATCTTTTTATTTATCTCTATTTCCTTTCTAGTCTTAATGTGCGTCGTTGTGTAATGGCACATTCACTAGAAGTATACTTTTCCGGAACAACCTCAGGTAACATTCCGGGTGCTTGAGCGCACACTATGCAGTCATTAGAAGTCATTTCTCTTGTCGTATACAAAGCCCATTTATACCAACTATTTTGCATGGCGGCATCCCAAAGCCTATCCTCTATAGCCAATTGTCTGCTCGCTCTAGGGGAGATAGGCCCTGTGTTACCGCCGGACCTAGGTCTAATTGGCCCAAATAGTGGCTTAGGTACAGCTTTGCGATTGGTCACTTCTTGTTCATTTTGTCCTTTCTGAGTGAGATTACGAACATGGTTACTACCAGAGGTTGCCGTGGGAAAGCCAGATTTCACAGCCACACCTCCTGTGGGAGTTGTAGTACCGACAGGTGGCTTAGCGGTTACGCTTCTCAGCTTGCTAATTGGCGTTGTTTTAGATCTTGAAATCAGTGGAGTCACTAGCTGTAAAAGAGAGGAAGAGCTCCAGTCGGCCCTCACCTCTCCGACAGGGGCTGTGGTAGTCAAAACATCAGGGATCACAGTAGCAGTAGCGCCAGTAGTCAAAACATTACTTGGAACTGTGGTTGTTACACCAGTTTTAACAATTGCTACGTCGAATGCAGGCAGGGATGCCGACCTATGTTGCATCCGCCCTGCTGAATTGTACTTAACTTGATCACGGTGTGCTGCCTCGTCGTTGACCAAGTCGTCTGGCGTATGCTCTTGTGATGGGTCGACGAGTTGCTCCTCGGCCATCGTCTCCATCTTCACCTCCTCCAGCACCATCATCAGACCCCCTAGTGTTATCCAAAACAGAACTGTCATCAGGCTTAGCACGCCCTTCTTTCCTCCGGCCATCATGCCGGTTTGTTACGTCAGACACAATACTGCCCTGAGTTTTGTCTTTGACTTTCGTGCAGTGTGTCAGATGATGCCACGTCGATCCTCCTTCGACCTGGACTGCTGTTGGCGTTGCTCGAACCACTTTGTAGGGACCCTCTCGTCGCGGTTCGTGCCACTTCCTCCTGAAAACTTTGATGTATACCTGGTCTCCAGGAACTACCAGCCCGTCTGCGCCTGCGCTAGAGACGAGCTCCTTTCTCTTTTCCTGCAAATAGATGGCTTTATGGATGCTGGTTAGTTGCTTGATATAGCTTTTGAATTCAAGCTCTAGCTGTTCCAGCGAAGGCCCCTTGTGGGGTCCTCTAAGCTGAGGAGCTAGCATTGGCCTGCCTGTTAGGACCTCATGAGGTGAAAGATGCGTGCTTCTGTTAGTTTGCATGCGATAGCTCATTAAGGCAAGCGGCAATGCATCAACCCAGTTAAGGTTAGTACAAGCACAGATTTTGCAGATTTTAGACTTCAACGTCAGATTCGCTCGCTCGACCATCCCTATCACGATGTATTGTGACACTAGCCTAACGTGCAAGTCTTTTGTTTCTTTGTCCCATTTTTCTTCAAAGATTCTACTGCATGATGGATCATAAGTCATTGTGCAGTGATAGTCACTGAACGGTACAGTAGCTTCTGGAATTTGAGCTTCAATAAATTTTTCCCATTGTTGAAACATCTCTGAGACTGGCTTGTTAATGTCACCAAGCCAATAGACCTTAGCGTATTCTGTCTGAGCAGTCATTTGAAAGTTTATTCCAGAGCTATCTACATAAATTCCTTCTGGTGTGCACCAGATTTTTGTTTTTAGTTTACACAATGCATCTCTTCCTAGTAGATTAACTGGAGTTTGGTCTGAAATCAGAATTGGGATTACGATTTCACTGTCATCAACTGCTAGTCTTATTGGAGCTGTTAAGGGGTTTATTTGTTTTGTTCCCGAGAACCCTGTTGTCTTTACGCTTTTCTCAGACATGGGGAGATGAGTTGCATAATTTGATTTTATGCATGAGTAGGTTGCCCCAGTATCAACTAACATTGGGACCGATTTGCCTTCTATTTTAACATTGATCACTGGTTCTTTATTGGCGTTAGCTATTAAAATTGGTAGTTGCTCCTCCCCCCCAGGGCCCTCCGGGCATCCCTAGAATCCTTGTTGTGCTGCCCATGGATTAACTGGACCTCCTCTTCCCCGGTTTGGTCGTGTTCCACGACCACGCCCAGACCATTCAGGGTTTGGAATTGGATTCGGACAGTCTCGATACAGGTGACCCATCTGGCCACACCCCCAACATGAACCTGGAAGTGGGGGTCGGTTCTGCTGCGCCCAGCCTTGTCGGGTTGGGTAGCGATTGGGGAAACGATTTGGAAATCGTCTCTGTGGTCCAGGCTGCTGTCTACCATACTGGTTTGGGTAGACATTGATAACCGGTTGAGATGGAGTTTGAGGCGGGGCCACAGCTGTCTGCAATGCTTGGGTTTGACTGTCACTCTTGCTGTCACTTTTCTCCACTGCCGCCTGGGTCTTCGCCTTGTGCTGAAGATCATTTATGTGCAACTGCGTGAGTTTTCTCTGAGCGCACTTTTCTTGCTCAATCATTTTGTTATTGTCTTTCCGATAGCGGTCCACTGCGTGGACTACATGGTCTCTGAACTGCACATGTGGCATTGAGTCCAGTCCCACAACATCCTCCAGTTTGTCTCGCATAGGAGTCGGGAGAGCAGAAATCAGGGATGTTCGGAACAGAGAAGTCATTATTGGCGTCCCCTCAGGACCCTCCTCCGTCTCCAGCTTCCACCGTCTGAGCTGCCTGTCAACGAATGACGCAGGACTCTCAGTCTCTGAAAGTGGCTCACCTTTCAGAGCTTTGGGGTCAATCCTGTTGGGATATGCTGCTCTTAGTATGTTCCAGAGTGCATTTCTGTATGTGTTAAACTCCGTGCCGTCAGCCATTGGGTCCAGCATCCATTGGACTCCATTGGATGCTAGCAATGTTCCCATAGCTGATGTCCCAACAACTCGAGCCAAAATAGCTTTGAGATCTCCAAGGGCAAGCATTAGCCCAGCTGTCTCCTGTTCGAAAGTCCTAATCCACTTTCCTGCGCCATCTTGAATGTGGGGCAGCCGCGAAACCAAACCAGTGAGGTCGAGGCTCTGCCAGGGAATATAATTAGCTCTTGTGCCCTTAATTAAAATTGGGTACTGACCATTATTAGTGTATCGAATAGGTGGTTTTAAGTCATGTCTGGGTCTCAGATCACGGCTTTCACTGCTAGGACCTGGTTTTTCCTTCTCCTGAGTCAGACCTGTATTTGGGTCACCACGCTCTGGTGAGTGAATACCTGGTTTGTAAAAAGGCTTGAAATTTTTCTCCTTGTTTGTGCTAGTGGTGTTCTCACTAACCTCATCTGAATGTGTGCCTGTGATGTGATTTAAGGATTTCCGCAGACCTTCAGATATGTCCTGTATAATTTGGTCAACATCGTTTTAGCTCATCATGTACATCCTCATCCTTGTTCTCAAGGTCAATCCAGTATGAGTTAGCCTTCGGTTGCCTTTTCAAAAAATCCTTATGTTCTGCAAAACAATCAATCTCCCTTCGTCCTTCTTCACTTACCGCTCGACGTTCTGTACTGCAATATTTTGGATGCGTTCCACGAGGTGGAGTTGTTTGTTCGAATTCTCTTTCCTCACTTCCTTTTGCATGCTTTTCTTTGCCAGGTGCTTCATCTGATTGCTGTGATGTTGTTAATTTTAAAATTGCATTGTCAACATCTAAACCCTTAGGACCTTTGTCGAATGTGTCGCGCAAATCAAAATCTCCCGTAATTGTAACGGTTCCCAAGAGGGGATACAGGCCCTCTTCTGCTGGGGCCTTCACTTCCTTCTGGGGTTTGTCCAATTTGTCTTTCATTTTAAGGATGGCATGTATAAAGTTCTGTCTGTAAATCTTTCCTTCATTCCTGAATAAATCCAGGATCTGAATTTCCTTTTCTCTTTTCTGCTGTCTTTTCTTGGACCCATCTGCTTTATGATCCTGAATTCTCAATTCCAAATTATCGCACGCTACTACGTCGAAAGTGCCTTCAGATGGCATAGTTTTCTCGTCCGTTTTGACCACTTCTCTGACATGTGCTTTATCTCTTTTGCTAAAGCAGGATTCTTTGCTCCCAAAAATCCTGCTGGCGTGACCGACATTTTGAATTTTCAGTGACACTTATTATTCCTCTGATTAGTAAACTAATTATTTATAATCTCCTGAAAATAAAACAAGAATTGAAAGTTGAAATAGATACTGGTGACATATGATGCTGTGGTCTTGAGTAATCTGTTGTTGCTCTGTTTACACAAATGTTGAACAATTTATCTTCTTATTGTAAATGCCTTAAAATCAAATCTCTTCTGATGTAACACTAAAGTAAAGTTAGTTCAAAAAAGCTTTAGTTATTGTTGAAAGAAAAACTTAATGCCTGAAAGTTTTTATAGGTGAACCTTTTAAATCTGGATTGAATATGTATTTTTTTTTCAGCAGCTGTGCTGCAGTGGCAGGCTAAAAATAGCCTTATGCTGAATCTCAAGCTTGTGTGTGAGCAAAACTCAGCCCACAGGGTGGGGTTTCTCTACGCCCTCTGGCTCACCAACCAATCCACACACAGAGGTGGAGTCAGAGGCGGGATCGCCTCTGTACTTCTGTGTCTGTGCGTGTGTATGGAGAGGACAGCTTGTAGGTGGAGCTTTGCACTTCTGGACTGGCCCCTCTGTTCAGTCTAAACTTGGGTCTGACAGCTCAGGGTGTCTACGGAGAAACGAACACGCTGGCGACACCCAAGAGCATTCAGCCTTCAGATTTTAGCAACTCTCATACAGCTTTATAACATTACAACACAGGAAAAAGTCAACCACAATAGAGACCGAATCAGCAGAAGAAAAATCAGTTTCTCTCTAATTTATCCAAGCAATAGTTTAAACAAGATCAGAGTATTTGAACTTTCAGGAGTAAAACAACCACACACAGCAAAGCTTTCACACTTGCATAGAGATAAGAAAAACACACTTCAAAGCAATTTGACACCGAAGCATCATTTTATGCCACACACTCAACACGCATAAACATTATTATTTATTTATTAATCATAATCTATATTTCTCATATTTCACATTACCCAGCTGGTAAAAATAGTTATCATGCTTGTGCACTTCAGCATATTTTTATTTATATATATGTCACTCTAAAAACTTATTATTTTAACTTCTGGTTTTCTGTTTAAAGACTAATCAGACCAAGATCACAGACTTTGAAATTTGTATAACATTAAACATCAAAATTTAGCACTGCAGTGAATAATATTGATTTGTATTACTCCTTTGTTTTTCTTTTTCCCCCTCTAATTCTCTGGCGCCTGACACACCTCGTTCATCTCACACACCCACTTCTCAACTCGCACACATGCTTATCTCCTCCACACACACACGCTTATCTCACACGCCTGTCCCTCAAACAAACTTCTTCTCACAAACGCACACACACAAACAAACAAATTCTCCAGCATTCGAGCTCCAGAGTTGTTTACAGCCACTTTGCTGCAACTTATGACGTCAACACATGCCTTTGCCAAAAACTCATGAAATTTACCAGTCTCCGAGGAACAGACCGAATCACTGGCAAGCTTATCTGTCACAACTTCAGCGCTTTTTCTCAGATCCCAGTCTTAGCCCGGCTTCACCGAGGCACCCTACTGGATCTCAATTGTCGACCTTTTTCACTTGTCCTCCCTGGACTTTTTATCAGCTGTCAAAATCTATTCCAATTTTCACTGTCCCAGCTTTAATTTGTCACTTAAACTTTGTCCGTCATCAAAATGACTCAGCTGACTTCACACATGTGTGAATATTTATCACCGCTGTTCTGGACAAATGCCTCTTCTTGTTATTATAACTTCTAATTTATGAGAAGGGCATGTTTTTTCTCTCAGACCAGTTCTCAATCCACGGAATAACTCCAAAATTGAACAAAAACTGTTCTTACCTAAAGGGCCCAGAAGTTTAAAATCCGTGGACTGCGAAACGATCCGAAGAGCACGCCTCTTCTCCACCTTCGTGGTCACCAAATGTGGTTCTTTTTCCTTATCAAAAACAAGAGAGAGACAGGTTTTGTCCAAACTCAGCGTGGGGCATTTATTTACACAACTCATCCATACATCACCAACACTTCATAGGGGACAGCGTCCAGCTTCGATCTAGCACCTCGGCTGGAGATCCTTCCGCAAAGCCCACGTTCTCCTACACCACGCAGCATCATATACTCTTCAACCCCCACCTCTGAGAAATGATGGGGTGCTACTTCCATATCCTAATATGGTCAAAAGTAGTTGAGATCAACATGTTTTGGAGCATGTACTCAGCAGCTGGGCTGCCTGATAAACGGCTGGTATTGATAAGCAACATGTCAACATGCACGTACACAAAACACTGCTTTTAGCTCCTACACTTGCTGGATACCGGCCCTCCAGGACCGGAATCGAATACTCCTGTTTTAGAGGGTTAATGAACAGCCACCCAGCACATATCGCATCCCTTTGGCCAGAATATTCTACTTTCAACTCCAGACTGGCAGTTGGCTCTGTTGGGACTCAAACAAATTTTGAGCTGACATACCTGGAGCTGCAGTCTGCTTCCAGCGCATTTCCTGCATGTTTTAAATCATGAACGCAGCTGATTTATAATATGTTTATTGCCAGACTTAAAGTCCATTTTAAAAGAAACATAAAGATAAAAGAAAAAGATACAAGAAAAACACAAGAAAGGATACCAATTAACATTAATACCAATAAAAGCCTGTATAAAATCACAGGATATAACTGCAGTGGAGGTAGGGACAACAAAACTAACTAGTTGAGATAAATCCACCCAAACATTTTAACCAGTGCATTCTCAGCCTAGACGTATAACGAGAGCAGCTCACAGTGGGATTTGAGAGTGCAACTATAATACTATTGGAAGACTCTTCCAGCCATCTCATAAACTTGAACATTCAATTTCTTAGAGTGCCTTAAATGTGCACACGCTCACAGAAACACACGTTTGACTAGCACTGCCTCCCCTGGGAATTTTGAGGATTCTCGTTGCATCACTGTATGCCACTTGTAACCTGTGCAAGCGAGACTTTTTATAGAATGACCACAGGTGTGCAGTATATAGTGGTGTGCCGTATGCTTTAAATAATGCCACTTTAACAGGTGTGGAACAACAGCTGAATGTCCATGCACTGGTGTTTGCTTGCACATGTAGCTCGCAGCACTGCCTGTAAATATCATCATCGTCGCTCATATTGGCTGTGATAAAGTGTCCAAGATATTTCATCTTTTCACAGACTGCAAGACTGTTGCTGGACAACTTAAACACAGGAAAATTATGCCTTTTAACCTGGGTGGTTCTGTAGATTAGAACAATACTTTTGCTCGAGTTATATTTTAAATCATATTCCATTCCATACCCAGTACTAACATCTGCTGCTGGTTTGTTCAGTTTAGTGATGAATCACTCATGTAGACACCGAGGGTGGTTTCCAGGAGCACTACTCAGCCTAAAACAGCTCTGTGCAGCGTGGTTTGAGTCAGCCCATCTGAAAGCAGGTTTGTTGCCACGCCAGCTCCATGAAGCCCCTAGCCAATCAGCGGCCAGAATCACGATACCGGCCCAACTCAGCCTTGCCAGGTACCTCAATGGAGCAGGGACTACAAATAGGGGAGAAAATACCAAAGCGTGCCCTTGGAAACCGTGGTCGGGCTGAACTGCATCGGTCCGAGTTGCCCTGAGTAGTGTTCCTGGAAAAGCACCTTAAGGCTGCAGAACCAGGCATATCAGCTCTACTAACTCCAACAGACCTGACTGGCAATCTGAAGTTGCAAGTGTGGTATTCTGGCCACAGAGCGGTGAGGGTCTGAGTGACGTTTCATTCACCATGTAAAGGGTCATTTTGGCACATGCTGGCTCAAGAAAATGAGTTCAAAACACGAAAAAGTTGTAAAGTATCACTTTAAGTTATCTTGGTGTCATGGTCTGGGGTGAGTCCTCCTCTCTCTGCTAAACCTTCTCTGAGCTTCTCCTGCAGGTGGGCGTGTCAAGGAGTGGACCAGCTGCAGCCCATCTGCTCATCAGTTGGCCAGGGACATATAAGCTGCTGGGAGACATCTTTATTCGCTGGATGATTAACTCAACTTTGGTATCTACGACTCCCAAGCCTGATTGCTGAGTAATCCGAATAGATATCGTCCAAGTTGTACTTCTAGCCAGATTGCTAGTTCCTGTGTGTTTTTCCAAGCTTGCCTGATTTTTGTAAGCTGCCTCTTCTCTAGATTTCCACCACCACCTTTCATACCGTGATGCAACCTACCGGACCAGTCCCGCTGTCTCCCAGCCGCTCCCTGGCTGTCCACTCCATACTGACCTTACCTTACCGGATCCTGCTCCCTATTCCGTGCTCAGCTCCTCCAGTCCTCCAGCAACCTGGAAACCCAGTCTCCTGTGATCCAGCAAGCGTGTATTCTTAAATGTACTGAAAATGTCAAAAAGAGCTGGTGAGATTGCTTAATTTAAAGGGGTTTTGTGAAAAAAATCTTCATCTTCCTGTTTTGTATAGACCACAAAATTGTTCTAACTTTAAAAATGTAGTCTCAACACGTCCCCTTTAACATGTGCTTTTGTAGCAGGAAGTCCTAGTTTACAGTTCTCCAGTCAGCCCCAAGACACAATGCACATTGCCGTACATGAAGCATTAAAAAGGCAAAGCGAGGTTTAATTTATACATTTATTCTGATCACAACTGTACAGGAATGTATCGTCACAGCAGAAACACAACCTGAACCTGACCGTGGAACAACCGTCACAACACATCCAGAACTCCAACAGAAATGTACAGGCTCCGATCATTTCAACTCAACATTTAGATTCCTCTTGATCATCATCATAGTAATTATTATTCACATAGAACTATCTGTCTTTCAAATATCTTTGTTTTAAAGAGCATGAAAATACAAGTGGACTTTTCACTAGGATGAAAACTGGTGGCTGATCCACCGTCTGGCTTATATGAAGGGAAAACACTGAAAACTGGGGGCGTCGGGAGGAGTGAAGCCAACTTATTACAGCTTACCAGATTTATTGTTATTTTATATATTTATATTAGCTCATGCAAGGCTTTGCAGTAGTTACAGAAGGTTGCAGACATTTGGGGGTTGACTTTTAGGGTTAAATCACTCGGACATCACTGACACAAAGGGGCGTTGTCAAAGGAATCATGAAGCTGTTAAACAAAGGGAATAGATAAATACGAAGGCACGGAGATTTGCAGAATAAACACCAAATTTAGTAATAATGGTGATAAAAGAGGAAGACGAGAAGGAGGTTAAGTTGATTAAAGGCAATTTTACTAACCAAACACTAGAGGGCGCTTTAGGAGCGCCTGTTTTAAACCTATGTGTGAATGTTGATTGGATGGGCTATATAAAGCCTTGAAATGTAAAGAAATATATTTTTGAAATCACTGGTTGCGCCTCATGTGTTATTTTTGTCAGTGTTGGTCTCTTATTATTATCAAGCATAAAACCTTCATGTGTAGAGATGAACACCGGCGATCTGATTTATGTGCAAGTGTCTTAAGAATTCATAGCTGGTCTGATCCTTAGCGTAACTACGTACTGTACAAGCAGGAGGACACTGACATGAGCAAAAAGCAGCGACTACGCACACGCTCGAAACAACAACGCCAACAATAACAGCAAGAGCACCAACAACAACGTGAGAAGAGACGACACGCGGGTCAGGAAGTCCAGCGAACCACTGGCCTCCACTCGTACAGAGGAGAAACGGAGGCTACGACGCATCTGGAAAAATGAATCCTTTTGATATTTTAGAGGAGAGACGGACGCAAAGAGAGCGGTCCGTGTTTCAGTGTGCTTTTAAAAATCCTCATCAGAGCGTGTCGTGTGTGTTCATCTCTCCGTCTACTTGCCTTTGAGACAATTAGTGTGCTTAGTTTCTTCGTAAGACTGCACCCGAAAGTTTGTCTAAGCCAGCCTTTTTTGTGTAGAGATGAATTATTGTGCTTCTCGGTCCACGCAGCAGTCTGAGGCTGGGTGGAGGTAACGCGCTGGGCTGCAGAGGTCAGAGGTTGTGTGGGAGCAGCTTCCTCGCATCAGGAGAAGGAGCCAGAGCTCCTGCACCAGATAAAGAGGACTCCCTCTTCAAGGCTACTCAGGAAGCACTTAACATGGGAGGGCCAGACGCTCAAACACGAGCTCCCCAAAGAGCCAGCATTTAGTCTTGGGAGCGCCGCCTTCTCACACACCTACATGTCATGAGGGATGGGTCAGGGGGAGGGGGGCTGGAGATCAGTCAAGCATTGCATCCAGTTGGTCTGCCAAGTCGTCAAACACGCTGCCGATGTCATCCAGGATAGAGACGGTTCCTTTTTGGCTGGAAAATTTTGAAAAAGAAAAATGGAATAATTAGCTTTTACTGAGGCTTAGATCAACATGCTGACAGAATCAATGAGTCAAGTGTGGAGGTGAGTTCCTCCACTGATGGAAAGCAGCTTTAAGATTCAGTTTATGGGTAACATTCACTATTTTCACACACACACACACACACACACACACACACACACACACACACACACACACACACACACACACACACACACACACACACACACACACACACACACACAGACGCAATACAGTCGACTAATTGTAAAGATCAACAAAAAGTAATGATAAATCCCAAATAATCATATAAATCATGATTTTTTTTAGTGTTTATACTTTAAAAAACTCATGTTTTATAATTGTTTTCATTTTATAGGAGAATGGCGTTTTACAAAGACCAGTAAAGTACATGAGAAATAATGTTTTTATTAGGTGTCATGGCTGCCATGGAGCTTCATAAAGAAAGTAAAAATCGATTAGACGATCTGGACAATGACTATTTTCTTCATTTGAGTTTTTTAGTTTTAGGTAATGGTAAAAGGGGAAACCTGGAAGTAAAGATGATTTTCTACATTTTTGCCCCTCATCCAGACCTAATTTCTGAAATTTCATATTAGACTTGTTTATTTCAGAAAACAGAAAGATAATGTGATGTGTTTTATTTACCCGGACGGATTCTATTTGATTCTACTCTCTAGCCTGACTTCATGTGTGCTCACTCATTTGGCTTGTCCTCCTCTTTTATTTTGTGCTCTACAGCCTGCAGAGCTGCAGCCAAGGAGGCGCTGGTCTCCTCCAAACGATTCTGAATCTCTCCCTCTCTCTCCCCTTCCTCCACGTGACCCACCATCTCCTCCTTCGCTCCATCCCTCCTTGAAGGCTTCCTCTCTTCCTCGTGTTCTGCTTCCCTCTCTCTCCTCCCCTCCTCCTCCTCCCTTCCTCCCAGGAGGTCAATAGAGAGGCCATGATGGAGGAGCGAGGAGGTTTGGTGGTGGTGGTGGGTGGGGGGGGGGGGGGGATTTGCCTTGGCCCCCATAATGCCTTGAAACGGCCCTGGGTGTGTGACTGAGTTTTGAAGGTGATCTGAATTTTATCAATGTATAATTATGACATGTGTATAACTTATTGTTTTATACAGGTAAAAACGTGTAGTGGAGATAAATCTACCTACATTTTACTTTGTTTTTTTTTTGTTTTTATTTAACTATTTCCTGTCCTGTCTGTCTCTCATCTTCCTGCGTCTCCTCTAAACTCTCCAGAAAAACTGTTGCCTGGATTTTTACTTTTTCACCTCATCAGTTACTTCTGAGCAGATCAAAGGGATCTCCTGACCGCAAAGCGGAGTGCGCGTTTCGATGCTGTGTCAGTGAGGTGAAATCACCGCAGCACAGGTGATGAGCTCCGCAGTAGCAGAGCGCTTCAGGCACAAATAAGACAGAAAATTTTTGGTTGTGCCACTTTGAGAATGGACCGTGCGCTGGACGCAGCAGCCTGGAGCGCTGCACCAACGATCATCGCTCTGCTGCTCTCTGCTCAAAAGAGTCCATGAATGATGTAATATAGGTAGAAAACTATTTCCGGCTCTCCTGCATGTGTAGGATATCCAGCTCCCCCATAATTTGATCCCTGCTCCTGGATGAAAAACCGGACATTTTCATCAATACAACACCCCCCCCCCCCCCCCCCCCCCCCCGACAGAGTGAAAAGTGGACATGACCGGCGAAAAGAGGACGTATGGTCACCCCCGTGCCCTTGCTGCCCTGGGCCTGTTAGAGTTTGTGGGCCCCTGAGCAATTGCCCAGTTGCCCATATGGTTAATCCGGCCTTGGTTATAGGTAGGAACAACCTGACATCTACTCCTTTAATCTACTAGCATCAAGCCGACAGGGATGCAGGAGAGTAGCCTCACTCTCAAACCTCAGAGCGTCAAACACAAAGACACTGATCTAAAAGAGCTACGAAGCACCAGAGTCATGCTAAAACTCTTAGCTACAAATCTTCTGATTGGCTTCAACAAGAGAGTGACTCTAATGCACAGTCCTTTTCATACATAAACATGTGGAAATATGTAGAGTTTAGGGTCCAGACGTTGACTCTTACACTTCAGGATGTGATGTTTTGTAGGGCGGAGGATGAAGCTCTTACCTAACATGTATGTGATGACACATTTGTGTTGGTTGGTACCATGTGTGTTTGTTAAAGGGATAGTAAGCAGTTTTCCTTGCTTTTAGCACCCCCTAGTGTGATGTTATGAGATAGTTCAGGAAGAACTCAATTACCCAGAAGGCTGGAGAGGAGATTATAGGAGGGAAGGGAAACTGCATGGATGATACAGTAGTGGTGGCTAGTGCTAAATAAAGATCTAGAAAAGGAGTTTTCACGCCTCGTTTGCTTATTATAAGATTAAGCAAGACAACACATGGCGTCAGAAGTGGCCGTGGGCAAGACGAAGGACAGATTTGCCACGGGGGAGCCGCGAAAGACGGATGTGGAGGGAGAGTCTATGGAAAGCGTGAGTAATGGCGCGCTACAGAGCTACATGCTAAAGACCTGTGCTGTATTGTGTGACGCCCGTGAGCGACGGTAAAAGTGAAGCAGATCGCGTGTGGTCACTTAGAGCAAACAGAAGAGAAATCGGTGCCTGTGAGAGCAGATGGACAACAGTAAAGAGCTGCAGTGATTGAGATACCCCGACGTGCTGCCATGGATAAGCTAAGCCCGCCCTCATCCATGCAAGTGACTGGTAACCTTGCTGAAAACTGGAAGCGCTTTAAGCAAAAGTTTAATATATATTTGACTGCAAGCGGAGCAGGTGGAGATGATGAAAAACTGAAAGCTCACATCCTTTTGCAGGTTACAGGGGAAGATGCATTGGATATATATAATAGCTTTCAGCTGGATGAAGCTGATTTGACTTTGGCTGACGTGATGAATAAATTTGAAGAGTACTTCGTACCTAAACAGAATGTGACCTATGAGAGGTACAATTTTTTTTACCCATGATCAGAAGCAGGGGATACCTGTTGATCAATATTTAGCAGAGCTTCACACATTAAGCAAATCGTGTGAATTTGGGACTTTGAGAGACTCGCTAGTAAGAGACAGGATTGTCTGTGGAACTGTGGATAATGCACTGAGAGAGAGGCTGCTGAGAGAGACTGGACTTACAATGGATGAGTGTGTCGGCATGTGCAGAGCAGCGGAAACCACACGAGCACAAGCAAAGGAGCTCCGGAGAGGTGAGACGTCAGTGCATGCTCTAAGTAAAGATGGAGTAATAAAGAAAACATTTACCAAACAAAAGTACCAAAAAGGGAAAGCTACAGGGTTCAGATGTGGTAAATGCGGAAGCAGTCACAGACCAAAATCGTGCCCAGCAATTGGGAAATCCTGTAACAATTGCGGGAAAATGAATCACTATGCCAAATGTTGTAAAGCAGCTCCAAAACAGAAAGTTCACACAGTTGATGAAGAAGCAGAGGATGAGGAGGAGTTCATTATAGATGAAGTACACACCTCTACATCAGAGAAAGAGGAATGGGTGGTGCCAGATGAGGTCAATGAGGCAATAATTCCATTCAAGTTGGACACAGGGGCCCAGGTTAACTTGGTATCATGGGAACATTACAACGCTATGACAAAAAAGAGCAAAATGCATCCTGTGAAAATAAAAGTCACTGGATACACAGGAGAGAGAGTTCCTGTTAAAGGTGGATGTGTTGTGACATTCAGATACAAAAAACACCAGATAAGAGCACAGCTGCTGATCGTGGATAAGAGTGTACAACCAGTCCTAGGACTCAGTGCATACATAAAGCTCAACCTGGTTAAAAGGGTGTACATAGTCTCTACACCAGAAGCCCCGAATGATCAGGATTCCCTCATGGAAGAATATAAAGACTGTTTCGAAGGACTTGGATGTCTCCCAGGACAACATAAAATATGTGTGGATAAAAATGTGCCACCTGTTGTGCATCCCTGTAGGAAAATCCCATTTGCACTGCTGGAAAAACTAAACGACGAACTGGCACGCATGGAAAAACTAGAGGTCATCAAGAAAATAGATGAGCCAACTGAATGGGTCAGCTCACTGGTGGTTCTACAAAAGAAAACAGGTGCTCTCAGAACATGCTTGGATCCAGGGGATTTAAATAAAGCTATTAAAAGAGAACATTTCAAGCTGCCAACCAGAGAAGAAATCATGGCACAGTTTGCCGGAGCTAAATGGTTCAGTAAACTAGATGCCTCATCAGGTTTCTGGCAGCTGAGGCTGGACGAGGAGAGCTCTAGATTTTGTACGTTCAACACACCTGAGGGCAGATACAGGTTTCTTCGTCTGCCATACAGTATCCTGTCAGCTCCTGAAGTCTACCACAAGACCATTCATATGATTTTTGAGCACATTCCAGGAGTGGAGACCATGATGGATGACATCATAGTTAGGGGAACCACTAGAGAAGAACATGACCAAAGACTGAGACAAGTACTAGACAAGACAAGAGAAGTCAATCTGAAACTAAACAAAGATAGTTTGGAGTGAAAAAACTTACATTTGTGGGAGATGTTGTCGGTGAGAACGGGGTGAAGCCAGACCCAAAGAAAACGTCAGCAATATGTAACGTGGAAAGACCAAACAACAAAGACAACGTCAGAAGGTTTCTAGGAATGGTCACCTATCTGGCAAAGTTTGTCCCACAACTGTCAACATTGTCAGCCCCTCTCAGAAGTTTGCTTGAACAAAAGAATGAATGGATCTGGTCACAAGAGCAAGAACAATGTTTTCTAAAGTTAAAAGAGATTCTCACACAAGAGCCAGTGCTGAAGTTTTATGACCCAGAGAGAAGCACCAGGATCTCAGCAGATGCATCACAACACGGACTGGGTGCAGTGCTGTTGCAGCAACATGAGGAACAGTGGTTGCCGGTAGCCTATGCATCCAGAGCTTTGACGAGTGCAGAGACACGATATGCTCAAATCGAAAAGGAGCTGTTAGCGAGCATGTATGCATGTGAATGTTTCCATCAGTATGTCTATGGCCAAACTTTTGAAGTGGAAACTGACCACAAACCACTGGTGTCCATCATGTCCAAACCACTGAATGACTGTCCAGTACGGATACAGCGCATGCTAATCAGGCTACAGAAATACGACGTGCACATGATCTACACAAAAGAAAAGTATACACAGCTGATACATCATCAAAAGCAGTGGGAAGAGCATGAAGACCTTGAGAAAAGTCTGGACATACAAGCATATGTTGACATGGTGATGACATCTCTGCCAGTATCTGCTGACAGACAGATCAGAACAGATAAAAATAGAGACAAATACAGACGAAGTCATGAATGAACTTAAGAGCAAAAAAATCCAGGATTACTGGAACTGCAGAGGAGAACTAACAGTGGTGGATGACATAGTGATGAAAGGGAGCAAATATGTCATACCATCCTCATTACGCAAACAGATGCTCCAAAAGATCCACGAAGGTCACCTCGGATAGGTCAAGTGTAAACGCAGGGCAAGAGAAGTAATGTACTGGCCAAGAATCAACCAAGACATCAGCCAGACCACAGCTTCATGTGAACAGTGCCGCATCTACAGGCCCAAACAGCAGGCGGAGCCACCTTCATTAGTCCCACAGGTGGGAAATTTGTTTCGTTTACAGCCAAAGTAAAAGTAAAAGTAATGCAGCAGAGTGAGAAAACACTAAAATACAATAAATTTGATCGTAATGAGATAAAATCAACTCAATACAATGGATAATTTATACCTTAAGAGTAGAGTAAAAAATAACCATACTATATACAGCTGAGAAATACAGAGTACACTTCATCCAACAGATTTGTTGTAAAGTCTGACAGCAGTGGGGAGGAAAGACCTCCGGAATCTCTCTGTCCCACAACTTGGGTGCCGCAGTCTCCCACTAAAGGAGCTGCTCATAGCTGTCAAAGTCACCTGCATGGGATGGGAGATATTATCCAACAGGGATGACAGTTTAGCTGTCATTCTCCTGTCACTCACCACCTCCACAGGGTCCAGGGGGCATCCTAGAACAGAACTGGCCCTGCGGATCAGTCTGTTCAGCCTCTTCCTATCCCCCGCAGAGATGCTGCTGCCCCAGCAGACCACACCATAAAAGATGGCCGAGGCCACCACAGAGTCATAAAAGGTCTTCAGGAGAGGGCCCAAAACTCCAAATGACCTCAGTCTCCGTAGTGGGTACAGCCTACTCTGCCCTTTTTGGTACAGGGCATCTGAATTATGAGTCCAGTCCAGTTTATTGTTCAAATGGACCCCAAGATACCTGTAACTGTCCACAGTCTCAATGTCCATGCCCTGTATGTGCAATGGTTGAAGCGAGGAATGCTTATGCCTACGAAAGTCTACCACCAGCTCCTCAGTTTTGCTGGCATTAATCTGTAGATAGTTCAACTGGCACCAGTCCACAAAATCCTGAGTCAGTCTCCTGTACTCCTTGTCATCCCCATCCCTGATGAGACCTACAATCGCAGAGTCATCAGAGAACTTCTGCAAGAAGCACTGAGTAGAGTTATAGGAGAAGTCCGCAGTATAGATTGTAAAAAGGAACGGAGCCAGAACCGTTCCCTGGGGGGCCCCCGTGCTGCAGACGACACTATCTAACACACAGCCCTGAGTCCTCACATACTGTGGTCAGTCAGAAAGGTAATCCAGAATCCAGGTAGCGAAGTGATGATCCACTCCAGCGTTCACCAGTTTGTCCGTCAGAACAGAGGGAAGAATGGTATTGAAGGCACTGGAGAAGTCAAAAAACATTATCGTCACAGTACTCCCAACAGTTTCCAGGTGAGCGAGCGAGCGATGCAGGAGGTGGATGACCGCATCATCAGCACCAATGCCAGTTTGATAGGCAAACTGAAGCGGGTCCAATGAAGAGCCCACTAGGCACCGAAGCCAAACCAGAACCAACCGCTCCAGAGTCTTCATCAGATGGGATGTTAGAGCCACCAGCCTGTAGCTGTTAAAATCCTTGGGGTGTGAAGTCTTTGGCACCGGAACTACACAAGATGTTTTCCAGAGCTTTGGGACTCTTCCCAGCCTCAGGCTCAGGTTGAAAAGGTGCCCGATTACCTCACACAGTTGGTCCGCGCAGGACCTGACCACCCATGCGCTGATACCATCTGGACCCGCTGCCTTCCTGCCATTTATCCTCCTCATTTCCCCCCTCACCTGTGTGGTAGAGAGGGACCAGCCGGGGCCGTGCGTAAAGTGTATACTAGATACTGTTACTGAAGGTGAGGAGGGGTGAGAGGTCAGAGGTGAAACAGTGGTAGAGAGGGTGGGAGAGTCAGCAGCCGACGTTGAGGTCTGCCTTGTAGCCGAGTCAAATCTATTAAAGAATTTATTCATTTCATTAGCCCACCTCACATCCCTCACAGGCAGAGAGTTCTGATGTTTATGACCTGAGATGGTTCTAAGGCCTCTCCAGACTTCACCAACATTGCTTTGCTGAAGCTGGTTCTCCATCCTCTGCCTGTAGGTGTCCTTCTCATTCCTTATCAGTCTCCTCAGTTCTCTCTGCACTCTTTTCAACTCCTCCTTGTCTCTGAGTTTGAAAGCCCGCTTCTTCTGCTTGAGGGCTTCTTTTATTTCGGGAGTAATCCAGGGTTTGTTATTAGAGAAACACCGTACAGTCTTGATAGGGATAATGCTATCCACACAAAAATTAATTTAGTCAGTAATGCATGCAGTGAGGCTGTTTATGTCATCTCCATGATCTTCACAGAACACCCCCCACACAGTCGTCTCAAAACAGTCCTTAAGGACCTCCTCGCTCTCCTCCGAACATCTCTGTATTGTACGGGTGGCTGGTGGCTCCCTTCGCACCAAAGGCTCATACACAGGAGCAAGATACACCAGATTGTGATCAGATCTGCCCAGAGGAGGGAAAGGTGATGAACTATAAGCCTTTTCAGCATTGGCATACAGTAGGTCCAGTGTTTTATTTCCCCTGGTCAGGCAGGTCACATACTGGGTGAAGGTGGGCATCGTAGAGTCCAGTGAGGCATGATTAAAGTCCCCAGATATTATAAAGAAGGCTCCCGGGGATTGTGTTTGCAGTCTGCTAACCACAGAGTGAAGAGAGTCACAGGCTGCCTCGGCATTCGCTGAGGGGGGGACATACATTGTTATCGCGATAACATGCGAGAATTCCCGGGGCAGATAGTACGGACGCATGCTAACTGCTAGCACCTCAATGTCTCTGCTGCAATGTTGTTCTTTCACTGTGATATGCCCAGGGTTACACCAGCTGTCATTCACAAACACCATTAGTCCCCCACCTTTCCTCTTACCGCTTTCACTTGTTCTGTCCGCACGCAGCATCTGAAATCCCTGTAGTGTCACGCACGCATCCGGGATTAGCGGTGTTAGCCACAACTCCATTAGCATCATAATGCTGCACTGCCGATACGCCCTTTGTGATCGGGTTAGTGATGAGAGCTCATCCATCTTATTGGGCAGAGATCTTACATTTCCAATAATTACAGAAGGAAGAAATGATCGATAACGTCTCCTTCTCAGGCGACGGCGCTCCTTCCCAGCACGACATCCTTGTCTTTTCCTCCTCAGCACACCGGGAATATCGAGTCTATCCACTGGCAGTGCCGCTGTTGAACGCAACACTAACAGCTGATCCCTGCTGTAGACAAGGGATCTCTGCTCCGCTTCCCCTAGCACAGACAAAAAAGTAAATAAAAACTCCAAAAAACAACCAGAGCCGGCTCAAAATGGAAGAGCATGATTGTCAAATCTAAAAAAAAAAAAAATCTAAAAAAAAAAAAAAAGATACGGGAGAGAAGAAAAGGAAAAAAAAGAAGCTCAGAATGAGCAGAGCTGCTGTAACGTGGCTGCCACACCCAGGGGGGCACTTGGTCAGATTATCAATGGGAGCCTCCTAGGGATGGGTACCTTTGACATTTGAATCCATTTGGTACTAATTCCCGGTACCTAGGAATCGATACCGGTACTTAACGGTACCAATTTTCGATACTTTTGAGCGTTTAATATTTTAATTCTCTTTTATAATTAAATATATATTTTTCTCAATTTATAACCATATTTGATAAATATCACGATAAATAACATACAACTGTTTGTATTTTAACATCGTCCTTGTAGTTTTATAAGCTGATAATTGAACTGAAGCAAACATCTTTACTGTGAACTAAATTTACTGTGTATCTTCATTCCTTTTGCCGTCCTTTTTCATTTGATTTTTCCTACTGGGAAGTTAGAATTTCTGAGGAGAAAGCGAACGCACCATTAGCTGATAACAATGGTGGCAATGGAAGCTAACATATCAAGCTAACGTTATCTTAAACAGTTTATTTAACTGCTGGAGCAGATTAAAACGATGATGCCTCACACTTAGATCGTTGTCGCTGGTTTCATCTTCACCCAATCACCCGTCGCATTTAGTAAAGTGAAGCCAAACTTTAGAGCACGTTCATGTTCTTCTAGTCAGAAATTCGGATTTCTGAGGAGAAAGCGAACGCACCATTAGCGAAACAGAAGCTAACATATCAAGCTAACGTTATCTTAAACATTTCATTTACCTACCGGAGCAGATTAAGATGAGGATGTCTCATTTAGATCGTTGGCGCTGGTTTCATCATCACCCAGTTACCCATCACATTTAGTGAAGTGGACCCAAGCTTTAGCATGCGTTCTTTCTACCATGCTGCTCTGTTTACAACACGCTCGCAGCGACTGACGACATAATGCTCTTGCGCATGCGCAGCTGTCTTGCGCTCGCAGCGACCGACGACATAACGCTCTTGCGCATGCACAGCTGTCTTAGCAAGTTCTCGTTATGAAGGACAGGTACCGAAACGAGGCACAGTTTGAAATGACGTGAATCGGTGCTCAGTCAGTACCATGGAATTCGGTCGGTACCTTAAAAAGTACAGAATTCGGTACCCATCCCTACTCAGCACAGGTGTTGTCCAGCTGCTCTGAAAGCAGCAGTTGTTCGGCCGACCCTGAAGAAACCTGGTGCTGATGTCTCTGTTATCGAAAATTACAGGCCTATCTCTACCCTGCCTTTTACATCGAAACTGCTTGATAAAGTCGTTTATCAGCAGCTGGTCTCACATTTAGCTGACACTGATCTGTTTGAGGTTTTCCATTCAGGGTTCAGGTCTGGCCATAACACAGAGTCGGCTCTACTGGGGGTCCTAAATGATATCTATCTATCACTAGATCAGGGTACATCTGTGGTGCTTCTGTTGTTAGATCTTACGGCAGCTTTTGATACGGTTGACCACGCGATTCTGCTAGATCGCTTAGAACCATGGTTTGGGATCAAAGGGTCTGCTCTGTATTGGTTTAGATCGTATCTCCACAACAGGACATTCTGTGTTAAACTGGGTGATGTTGTTTCTTCTAGGGAGGGGCTCCACTGGGGGGTCCCGCAGGGATCGATCCTGGGTACCCTTTTGTTTGCCATTCATCTGCTTCCCCTGGGGTCAATCTTTTGTAAACATGACCTAGCGTTCCATCTCTATGCTGACGATTGCCAGATTTACTCTCCATTGTGTCAAGAGAAAGGTCACTCTACCTCGTTAAGACAGGACACAGGACTGGATTAAGTCTTGGCTAATAGAGCTCCGGGAGTTGACGTCACTTCTCCCGGCATGCAACAGTTCAAATCGAAACGGCGCCATATTGGCATGCAGAAGCCGGCAGCTGGACTATTTGTTATTGTCAGAAAACTCAATCAAACGGGAAATATGGTAGATTCCTGTTGTGCCCCAGGATGCAGAACAGACGCGGACGACATAAGGAATGATCCATCTACAGGATTCCCTAAGATCCGGAGCGCCGCAAACGTTGGATCATTGTAATAAAACACGCTAGTGACCGGGCTAAAATGAAGCTGTGGGATCCCGAGAGTAAAGGTTTTCGCTTATGCAGTGACCACTTCATATCAGGTACTTAAACCAACGTTTCCTCAACTGTGTATGGTATTTATTTTAAATGCTTTTATTACGATTCTTAGTGGGCTTCCTAAACTTATTTTGGCGTGGCTTTTTCTGTCTTATTACTCATAGTAACAAGTAAACATCACGTAAAACGTTGCCTCGTGAGTTCTGCGTGCTGCCGTTTACGTGTTTTATGATCACAGCAATTAACCGGCTAAGCTGTATTTAATTTTTAAGCAATGGTTGATCAATTGTCAGATCACACATAAAAAGCACTTTGGATTGCTATTATCTGTGTCACCGAGACTACTTTCGTGTAAATCTGTTATTTGTCCGTCCATCCATCCATTTTCATCCGCGTATCCGGAGTCGGGTTGCGGGGGCAGTAGCGTGACTTCCCTCTCCCCAGCCACCGGAGCCAGCTCCTCCGGGTAAATCCCAAGGGGTTCCCCGGTCAGGTCCGGTGTTGTGCCGGTAAGAAGTCCGCTCTGACAGCTTCTGGCGTCGGAGCGGGCAGTAGAGTCGAGAGTCCCAGACCTCTCCCCAGCTCCTCCGGCCGGGGGAATCCCAAGGGGTTCCCCGGTCAGGTCCGGTGTTGTGCCGGTAAGAAGCCCGCTCCGACAGCTTCTGGCGTTTTTAAAAAGTATCCCAGGGGCACGGTAAGGGTCGGAGATGTTTAGTCTATTTAATTTCTGACTATATAAAATGATTTATTCTGTTTTAAAGTGTGAAGTAAACTCCGACGAAGTAAAATCCAAGCGGATCCCATTCATATTCATGGTTACATCTGTGTTTGTTTACCTTTTTTGCATGCCAAAATGGCGTCCACTAACTGAGAGTCACGTGGGGTCCGGAGGTCTATGGCCAACTATCTGCATCTGAATGAGGGAAAGACAGAGCTCATTGTTTTTCACCCCAACAGCAGGGCTGTGGGTTGTTATGTTGATCTTGGCCCTCTTTCTCCCTACTCAAAACCAGTTGTCACCAGTCTGGGGGTGAAAATTGACTCTGGACTCAAATTTGATGCTCACATAAACTCTATGATCCAGTCCAGTTTCCTTCATCTGAGACGTCTTGCAAAAATCAAGCCTATGCTGTTGAGAGCCCACCTGGAGCGGGTACTCCATGCTTTTGTAATTTCTAGGCTTGATTACTACAACTCTGTAGGACAGGACTGTGTGTGTCACCACTGCGCTGCCTACAGGTTGAACAGAACAGCGCAGCCAGGTTTCTGACTGGGACCAGGAAATGGGACCACATCAGTCCGGTTCTGGCCTCTCCGCACTAGCTTCCGGTCTGTTATTGTTCACACTTTAAACTTCTGGTCTTTGTTTTCAATTTCTTCCAGGGTGGTGCTCCCCCTATCCAGCCACACTCCTGAACAGACATTCCTCATCACATGCTCTGCGCTCCTCTGACCAAGGCCTGCTCGCTGTCCCTCGTTGTTGTACTCGTGGGGACCGGGCTTTCTCAGTCCTAGCCCCGTCACTCTGGAGCCAGTTGCCACCCTCAGTTAGGCTGTCCCCAACTCTGCCGGTCTTTAAGAGTCGCCAAAAAAACCCACCTCTTCCGCTTGGCGTTCCCTGAACGTGTTTGAGGTTGGCCCTCTTTTATGTTGATTTTATTTCCCTGTTTTCATTGGTCTCTTTATCCCTTGCTTTATCCATCTGTTTCTGCTTTAATGTTTTACCTTTTTTGCACAATTTGAATTGCTTATAGTATCTATTTATTTATTGTGTTTCACATTTCTCATGTACTGTGTTCAGCGCCTTGGACTTCCTGACAGGGTAGCGGAAGGCGCTTTATAAATAAAGCTTTGATTGATTGATTGATTGATTGATATAAATATGAAATATCAAACAGATTGATCTATGAATGTTTAATCAGAAGATTATAGTTATTTTTACTTGTTCAGGGACCATAAACACACTTCGTATGAATTCAGACGGAGTCAAGTCAAATCAAATCAAATCAAATTTTATTTATATAGCACTTTTAATGCACAGGAAACAACCCACATTCCCTCCCTTTCCCACACTTAAAACAATTATGACCGTTTCACCCCCAATCCACAGTATATAGTTCAAAAGGAATTTTATTCTTTTCTAAACTAATGGTTATACATGACAAGATATGAATAATGAAATGTGATGGAGTGGATATGCGGTGATGGAATGTGATGTGTACGTGGTGTGATGTAAGTGAGATGTTTATCAAAATCTTTTTATCTGAAAGAAATTTTGAAATCTGGGTCTAAAAGAATTTGCTGTCTTCTATAAACTAGAGAGTTGACTATTAATGAAACAGCATCAGACACAATCTGTTGTGTCTATAAACCCTGGCAGAGACCCCCGCAGATCCTAACTGTCAGAAGTCGGGTGGACCTCACGGCACCGGGATTTCGTAGATTAAACAGCCCATCCAGTCTTGAGATGTCTCAGGCCACAACAGTACCTGGAATGTTTGTTTGCCTCCAAAATGGATGTGGCTCTTAGGGAGCCATCTGGCTGTGTCAGCTTGCAGCGTGCAAACAGGTTTTGACTGTTTTTCAAAAGAGATGTCTCAAGGATGCTGGTTCCGAATTGGCCGGTTCGGAACTCGGCTAGAAACTGAATTACTCGGGAAGTAATTCTTGTTTTATCAAACTACTTTGTTATGATTTCTGGCCAAGTTTGGCAAATCCAAATTTGACACATTTCTGAGTATTTACCAACATCCCTCAGAAAGCCATGCCTTCCTTCAGATACAAAAATGTTTCTAACCTTAATATGTATCTTATTGTAATGTGTATGAGAGTAAACAATGAGTAACTTAAATCAAACACATAGTGATTTGTGATATAAATGGATCATTGTAAGAACAATATTCATTGATTTAAGAACAGGCTATTCAAAGATTTGATTTAAACATCTTGTTCATTCATCACATATGATTATAAGTTGTAAAGCCTTGTAGGATTCGTGTTGATTCACTTTTATTCAGAGTGAGGAATCCAGCAGTCTGGGCAGAGAGAGACGGGCCTTTGCAGGAGACCTTGACAGTTTATTTATGTCTGCGTTGAAGAATAATAAGTGAGCAAAGGGTTGATCTGTGTGTCCGGATCCTCCAGCTGGTGTAATCTTGACTTTGCAGCTCTGGCGTGTATGAAAGTTTGCTGTGTCAATTTAATGGTGAAAATTGACCCTTTTGATTCATTACACCAGCAATGGCTTGTTTTGAGATTAATAGGATTTAATTTAAGTGAAAAAAATTAACATAATTTAGTAGAAAAAATTGTGTGTGTTTGATAAAAACCATAATTCAAGACTGTGCTTTTTAAGACAAATAATTATTGTTAATAAATGGCTTATAACACCACATATTAGTAATAATTTTAAACTTCCTGGAAACTTTTTTTTTCTTAATAAAAACATGGTGGGCCACCCATGGCCTACTCTACCACCATCCTTAGGGAAACCCTGAGATTGTGATGCTTTTGTACTGTGGCCTAGGAAGTGGCCAGGAAAGTGAAGGAGTGGATTTATTAGCCTTAATTTATTATTAGAATTAAGTTAAAGATTCTAATGTTTGCATTTTAAAGGTATTCGTGGTCTTCTCTGTTTGGGCTGCTGACCCCATGATCCGACTCCGGATAAGATGATGAAAATGGATAGATGGGCGGTCTTCTCATTTCTATATTTCTCACGGTCTCTCATTACAAAAACATGATAGAGAAACAAGGTTATCTGGTCGATTTTATTTATATGTTCAAAGATCAAAGTAAAGACAGTGGGATGATCGCTCTTTTGTTGCAGCCGTGTAACAAGCTATGTACGATTACTGACCTGAAACCATTTAAATCTGGACTAAAACAAACATTTTGTGCATTATTGAAGGTTCTCCCTTGACTTTTAGTGTTGCAGTTTTTGTGTTTTTTACTTGATTTAATTTTGCACTTTTAAATTAACTAAAAAGATCGGTAGGCGGATTGGTGCTGTGTCTGCAGTAATGCGAGTGTTGTATTGGTCTGTCGTGGTGAAAAGAGAGCCGAGCCGGAAGGTAAAACTCTTAATTAACTTGTCGATCAACGTTCCTACCCTCGTCTGTGGTCACAAGCTTTGGGAATTGACCGAAAGAATGAGATCGCAGGTATAAGCGGCCAAAATGAGTTTTCTCTTTAGGGTGACTGGAGGAGGGGCTCGGAATAGACCCGCTGCTCCTCCACATTGTGAGGAGCCAGTTAAAGTGGCTCAAGCATCTGGTTAGGACGCCTCCCTTCTGGTGAGGTTTTCCGTGCATGTCCAATTAGGAGACCCAAAGGAAGACCCGGACATGCTGGAGAGACTATGTTTCTCTGCTGGCCGAGGAACACTTTGGGATTCCTCCGGAGGAGCTGGCACAGGTGGCTGGGGAGAGGGAGGTCTGAGCCTCTTGGCTTAGGTTGCTGCCCCTGCAACCCGACTGCGGATAAGCGAACAAAAAAGTGATGGATGAATGGATGTATGGATGAAACGTGAAAGATTTTGGTCATCCCTTGGGTGGAAGGGTTAGCTGGCTGACTGATTGGTTGATTGACTGGTTGAAAAAATAAAGGTGTGATGCTGCTTAGGAAAAAACAAAACAAAAGCTTTAACTGTGATGTTGATCTTTTATCTGCAAATAAAACTAAACCAAATATAACAGCAGCACCAACAGCAGCAGCAGCAGCAGGCCAACACCTGGATGGCTGGCTCTGTTGCAGAGGTCACCTTGGCAGCAGTTAATGGTTATGTTTCGCATGTTCAGTTGCTTCACCCATTCACTAGAACACGTCTGTCCAGAGATACAGCCCTTATAAGCCAGGTAATCTCCTTCTGAAATCACTGGGAGAATTGACACAAATGTATTATGTGAGTAACAAATTGGACATTAGGACTTTAGGACTTTTGTCTGGGTGTAAAATGTTGGAGCACAGAGAAAAAAATGAAGCCTCTTACTTGTAAAGCACTGGTCTTGAATCCCCACACAGCTCAGAGTTGTAGTTGAATTGCATCCTTGATCATCACACGTGAGACGCTTTTTACCATTTGGATTGAAGTCAGAGTCTTAAGAAAGAGAGAGTATGGTTTTCAAAGTCTCACAGCTCATAACAGAGTCTGATACATATCAGAAAACCAGAATTGTTCTCTTACTTTGCTGTTATTACTAGTTTGGAATGTAGTTAAAGGCTTGAAAGAGGGAAACAACACTAATGGATTGGCCCTGACTCAAGTCATGACAGATACAATAACTTAGTTACCTTCCTGAACTCATTGATATGAATAAAGAATACTAAATGTATTTGTGGTATGAAAGAAATGTAAGAGAACCTTATTTATTTATTTATTTATTTATTTATTCCGTGTCCTGTCCGGCGGTTAAGCTATCAGAATGGATGTCTGAATGCCGAATACAAACCTGACAGTTTTTTTCTCTCAGGAGGATCGTTAGCTTCTGCTGTAATGCCATGCCTCATACCAAAACTTTATTAGAAAAGGGGATACACAAAACCCGTCCCTACAATGTGGCAGACGAGAGGGGACGGCGCCTCTGACAAATTATGGATGCTGGACAAGACAAGTACTTCTATAACTTGTCTTCAGAGGAGAATGAGCTCCATAGTAATTCCTCTCATGCAGATTTATGGCTGCCCCAGTCAGGATTGAGTCATGGAAACACATTCTCACGCCCAAGGCTTCAAAATATGACGCGTGTGACCAAGCTTCAATATATGACGATTCGGGACGCCCCAGCGCGTCAGGAGACGACGATCTGGGACAAACAGCTGACGCAGCGTCCCAGAGCATCGGTATCCGACGCCGGTGGTGAGACGGACATTAGAACTACTTGTGAACTACTTAACCTTCCCCTCACCCCAATCCTAACTTTAAGGTCACAGTTTACGGACCTTAAGGTTAGGATTGGGGTGAGGGGAAGGTTAATTACTCGAATAATGTCCGTGTGACTGTGCGCGTCAACCAGTGACGCCAGCGGAGCCACGTGACCCAGCGTGTCCCTGATGGTCATCTCCTGACGCACTGGGGCGTCCCGAATCGTCATATATTGAGGTTTGGTCACACGCGTCATATTTTGATGCCTTGGGTGTGAGAATGTGTTGGTCATGGTTGCTAAAAACTTTACAAAACTTTAATGATGTAATTGTAAAATATTGAATAAAATGTTGAGCTGCTTGACTGGTTTTATTTTTACTCTCACATGTAGCTTTATGACCTGCTAGTTTACAAGTGGATCTCCAAAACAGTCTCCAAGTGCATCATGAGTAAAACTCGTCAGCCATTCACCAATATCAACATCACCATCACTTGTCAACAGATAGCAGACTAGCTGGATGGCTAACGGAGAAGAAGAAACTGATTTGGTCTCAGGGATTACTTCAGTTCCATTGTCAAGATGGAGTTTTTCAGCAAAGCTGATCATTTTTACCAGAGTCCGTCCAACCCTGTCGCTAGTTTGTATTTCAGCCAGAGGCGACGCAGCCTTGGCCAGAATAACTCAAAATTAGACGTGGCCAAACCAGGTTTCTTAAAGCACTGTGTGGGAGGCTAGACGTTCCCGCAGCCTGGGGGATGGGGTGGAGTGGGGGAATGCCAACACCGAACGTTCTGGGATTCTCCATAATTGACAGATGGCCAGTCCGCCACCGTTGTAACATCAGATTAGATCAGTAAACTGGCACTGAGCTACCAAATACCGGGCGTCACAGCTAAAATCATGTTATCATGACCTTTATGGGTTAAAGGGCCCGGTCATTTGCTCCGCCCCCAGCTCGATTCTGATTTGTTCTGCTAGTGCCATAGTGGGTAAGTGAACCTAATGAAGTCCTTTTGTTGCTGAGCTAACTACTGAATATTGGTTCTAGATTATGAGTTTATTTGTCTGTAGAGTAGTAACTGAGATCTGATCAGTCATGATGAAGAACAGGACTTGATTTAACACCATGCAAAATAACAAAATGACTGTTTAATAAGCTGCCCCAGGTAAAACAACAGATTGAAGGCACTATATTTTTTCTTTACTAAAAAAACAGTAGCAGATTATTTAGAGCCCACTGATTACCCCATCCATACCCATATAAGTACCCTGTACCTATCCCATATGCCCCATGTACATCTCCTGTACTTAACCTATAATTACTTCTGTTCAATTCCAGGCCTGGAGAACCAGTATCCAACACATTTTAGTTTTAACCCTACTTTAACAGACCTGATTTCAATCAGCTGGTGATGCTTCTGCAGAGCCTGATGAGCTGCTGCTCAGGTGATTCGACCACTGAATCTAGTGTGTTGGAGCAGAGAAACCACTAAAAGGTGCTGGATACTGGCCCTCAAGGTCCAGAATTGAATAGTCCTGCTTTAAGTACATGGCTGTAACATGTGTTTCTTGTTTTCTCAACATTGTTTAGGAGTTTTCTATTCGTAGTCTCTTTACTAAATTTAACAAATTTCAAATAACATGCATACAGAAAATTGTAAACAAAAAAAATAAAATAAAAAAATAAATAAACACTGTTACAGCTTTTAAAAAACGACATATACTTTTAATATTACCTGGGAAATCTTTGTTGCAGAGATCTTCAGAGCAGAATTTGAATCTTTGCACATTATTCCATAGTGAATTGAGCCATCAAAATATGTATCATGAAAATCACAATTTCTAGCTGTGAAATCAGAAACATTGCCTCCTAATAAAAAAGCAGAAGGAAAATATTAAAGTGACAAAGCAGTTTTTTACACTTTAACCACTTCATTAAAAAGTGGGATTTAATGTTTGTGTTGTTAGAAACTTTGCCAACTTGACATAGAACAGCACTCTGCAGCCCTCTGCTGAGAAGAAACTGCATCTAACAGTTGTGTAGAGCAGGTAGGTGCCCTAGGGGGTGCTTTTTATCTGCTTAATGGCTTTTAGCTATTTTCTGTGCCAGTAGCTAGTTAAAGGCTAGCAATTAGCATTTTCAGTTTGCTAACTAGTTTGATTTTTTGTTGGCATCTGGTGACCTGGCTTTGTAGCTACTGGACTTGTAAGTTAATACTTTTTTTTGTCAAACAGTGTAGATCTTTTTTAATTCATGACTTAATTAGTAAGACGTTTCTTCTGTTAGTGTTAGCTTGTTGTTAGCACAGCAAGCATTTGGGCAAGACACAATGTATTCTGATGTATGACAAGAAATGAACATAGAAAGTAAGATCAACAGGAACACTGCTGTCCAAATTATTTTCTAAACGTAACTGCTTGACCTGCGTATTTCGATTGTTTGTAAGTCACCGTCTAGGGTATGAAAATGGACAAAAGAAATGGTGTGCTTCCGTAGTTTGGCATGGACACTGAAAATATATGTAACTCTCATATAAGCTCTTTTATTATTCATTCTTACATGCTACTCTTTTCATTATGGGATCATGTTATAATATAAAGGCCTCTCTGTGTTTCTCTCCTGCACAAGCTCTTAAAACAGCTGCAGGAACTCCAAAAGGGAGTGAGACATTGCAGTCTCTTCTTGTACCAGGTTACCAAGGATGTTTCTGCTCATCTTAAGAATTACAAGTTCTTGTGACATGTTAGATCCTGCCTAACAAGGCAATATATATATATATTTACCTTATAAGCTCATTTTATTATTCTATGCTATGGAAACTCGCTCAGATACTCAAGGCCTTCACACAAAGATTAATAGCTGTGTATCTTCTCCTGCACAAGAGAAAGGAGTGTGCACATTCCATCTCCACTCAGTGCCTCTCGGTACCAGGGAATGTATCTTCTCCTGTCATGAATGTATCAGGATGTTCCTGGTAATCTCAAGGATGTATGTTCTAGTGATGTATTAAACTGTCCGCTAACAAGGCTGTTATTTTCACCTGTCATGATCATTGACGTATGTACATGGCAAACTGCGTATGTAACATTCCTGTAATCTTCAATAAAAATCAGCCGTTTTCAGTAGAACGGCGAGAGTCTGTCCGAAGCAACTGACGGGAGCAGGTCGCGGGACCTGCTGTATGTTGCAAAGGCTCTCCCTCATGAGCGGTGAAAACAGTGACTGGACTTCTGATCATTTGTCTCCACATTCTGCCAACTCAAAAGGTGTTTAACTCCATCTTCTCCGTACCCGTGCTTGGTCTAACAGAAGAAAGACCAACAAATTTGGCGTCACGAACAGGATTTTTTCTTTTTGAAGAAAAAGGAGTTTTTGGAGGACGATTCGACCTACTGACCCAGCAAACGATCTTGGCACAGAACACCGCGGTGGAAAACAAGGTGAGCAGAACCTTATTTTCTAAAATCTGCTCATTGGATTTATCCAAAGCCTTTGTGTCCAGAATCATAGTAGCTGTGGTCCTAAAATAATAGTTGGAGACGAAAGTGGAGACAAGTGCAGAAAGAATAAGAGATTTTTTTTGTAATGGTTTAATGGTGAAATGAAATGAGGATTTTTCTAATGGTTTAATGGTAAATGAGATAAGGAAATAGTACAGAAGAAGGGATGGTGGCCCAGGGTTATTAGAAGAGCCCTAAAGTTCCATTTCCAGGTCGTGGCTGACCACACTATTTGCTGACGAGCGAATAGAATATATAACGAGGTTATATAAGAGCTTGGCGAAGAGTCCATAGGTGTGGGAACCCTAAAAGTCCACAGGTCGAGGACCTGGTTTGTGTTGAGGCCCTGGGAGGCTAAAGAGAGCTCCCTAAAGTACAGGTCGAGGACCTGGTTCGGGTTAAGGGCAGGGGAGGCTAAAGAGAGCTCCCTAGATTTTAAAGGTCAAGGACCTTTTGTATGAGATGAGAAAAATGTTCTAAGGTAACTGTTTTTGCATAAAATAAGCAATGTTTTAAATATGACAAGCAGCCCAGTTGAAGCCATGAGAAATAAGGTTTTATTGAGAAAGTCAGCAGAAAAGGCGATGAAGGAAAAGGGGTAGATGTTAACAGTAGAGGTAACTGGAGCAAGATTTGGGAAGTGAAGGCTGCAGAATCAAGAGAAAAAGGCACAGCTGTAGACAAGCTTCACTGTGTGTGTAAGCTGAGTTCAGCCTGTGTGTGTGAGGCGCAGCAAGAGGCTGCTTACGGCTCTGGATTGAAAGTGCAGCACTAGGAGAGTGCAGAATGCAGAGCAGAGTTTTGGGAGCTCCGTGTGTGTGTGTGTGTGTGTACAGCGCTGGATGGTGTGTGTGAAGGCCTGATGCGGTACCAGAAAATAAATAAATAAGATAAATAAGAGCTTTAAAAAGTTGCAACTCGTATATGTAAATTACACTGCAGTGCTAAAATTAATGTTTGGAGCTACGCAAAATTCAAAATTCTGCAACCCTGTTCTGATCAGTCTTTGAACAGAACACCATAAGTTAATAAATAAAAGGTTTTTAAAGTAACATATGTGTATGTATGTGTGTATGTATGTATATGTGTATACATATATATACATATGTAGTGTACAAGCGTGATAATCATTTGTGTGCGGGGCAGCATGTGAGGGACCCCGATCTGGGGGTTAAGTGGCCTGGAGAAAAAAAAAAAAAAAAAAAAAAACAATAAGAAATGCAAGTAAGGTTGTATATGACAGCTTTATTTCAGAAATATATGGATATACATATACATAAAGTCAGGTAGCTACTAAACAGTAAAATCAAAACAGATCTGCAGAAAATAAATATATAAACTATTCCTCAGAGCGCTCTCAAAAAATTGCAATTGGATTTGCTCTAATGTTACATAAGGCCTGCTTAAAAGCATAGTAAGTATTAAATTCTGAAAATAACCAGTGCAGTGTTAAATAAATTCTGTGCTTAAAATATTATATATATATATAGAGAGAGAGAGAGAATAAATAAGTGACGAACTGACTTACTTTAAAAAAAAAAAAAAAAAAAAAAAAGACTGTGACAAACAAAGAATGTCTCTGTGCCTTGTGAATGAGTGGATGCGTGTCTTCTTGCATGAGAAGTAAATGCTGCTTTCGCTGGATCTTCTCCTGAAATGACTCAGTTTTTAATAGAGGGAGCAGCTGCTTGAGAAACGGTGCGGTCCATGTTTTTGCTAGACAGTTATTTAGTTCAAGAGACTGTGGAAACAATAGAAAAAGAATTTATCGTTAGTGTGATGACAAGTAAATCCTTTAAAATACAAAAGTTGCATGGTTGTGGTTATAAAGGAAGTATTTTGTCTGATTATGGGCCGTGGAGTCAGCTGGACTCCCTCGCTCTCACTGTTTTTCTGTGTAACATGCAGTTTTAAGCAATTTGTGACTTTAGAAAGGATATTTTTCGGTGTTTTGGACGTACCTTAAGGCTCCTGGTTAGGGTAATCAGGAGATCCTTCCTCTCGGACAGATCTAGTGAGAATGACTGGAGTTTCAGCCTGGGGACCTGACTCCACCCACTTTTACACACAAGAATCCCATAGTCTAAAAATAGCACAGGGTGCTGCGAAAAGCAGCTCTGAACTTCTCAGGATCATCTTTATGAAAACCATAAAATTAACAAATAATCAGTCAAGAAATAAAATATTTGTTAAATCTTGCTATAAAACAAAATCCAATAATTGTCTTGCCTCAACTTTAAGAACCAGTAACGTTAATGACTGGATTTTGGGACGCTGAATAATGAAAAAACAGATAAACTAAGTATTATTTCCTGTAACCTGGCTAGAAACTGTACCAGGCTGTTTTGAGTTAAAAACTGGTAGTTATTTTCCTAAAATAAAAATAGATAAATAAAAAATGAAAGGAGGGATCTTGCATTTGGGATAGATTGTGCCTAACGTTTAAAACCTGTGTAGAACTGATTTGATGATTCAGAACAAATTGTGCATAGGAAGTAGTCTAGATTTACCTTTGGGTCAATAAAGTCGACTAATTATTAGAAACCATCGTTGATTTTGATTTGTAAAAAGAGAAAGTTCTGTCATTTCAACCCAATCAACATATTTAAGGAAAACGTTTGCTGTGCATTGTGGCGGGCATGAACTTTACTGGGTGGGCCTGTCACAACCAGCTGCAAAGAATGTTTGGGTCTGACTTCTATACAAAGAGAACCTGGAAGCCCTCACCAAAAACTGTGACTTATAACATCAAGACGGGGAGCACTACAAGATGGACAAAGAGGCAGAAACTTATTTGCCCTGCTGCTGATGAAACAAAGTACAAAAGGGGGAGCATGTGTGCTAACATGTGAACTTTAATCAATGACGGTGGTCATCCTGGACTTACAAAGAGAGGCTCAAAAGAGACTGTTTCCTATGGTTACACCCAGTAAAAGAGTGCTTGCTGCAGTCAGGTAATGAACAAGGCTTTTTGGCAACAACCAGTTGAATTGATGAAATGTCAGAACTGTGGAAAATTTACTAAACTATTGTAGAACATAGTTAACTGAGAAAGTTAGCCTAAAAAAAAAAAAGATAATAATAATATCAATAAATAAATAAATAATAGGATTAGTAACCTGGATTTCAGCCCAACTCACCATTGGACGTCAATATAATCTTTATTGTCTTAGGATTCTCAGCTGCAGCGGACATGCAGTAAAGCCTTATTTTCTTTTCAAAACGGAATACATCAGCGTCATCACTTATTTTCATTGGTTAAGGAAACGGTGTCTATTTATAAGTCTAGGAGAACGCTTTAGGCTTCAACAGTTTTCTCCTTCGAGCAAACATGCGCAAATTTCCGGACAGTTTATAGTAACGTTCCATCCCATTCCATTCATTGCATAAAAATAAACATTAAATGAATAATTTGGCATTCAGCTGACTAAATGATTCATGGAACATCTCATCCGAGACAACAGTGTTGTTTCAGCTCCGTTGAGTTTCCCAACAGATCTAGCCAAACCTAGCTGATCCTATATTTTTCTATCAGCTGTAAGTTCTAACGCAGAAAATAATGTTACAAAAATATTGAATAATGATACCCCTCATTCGATAAAAATTATGTTCACATTTTTATCTTGTGAAATCTTTAACATAATATTTTTAATTGGCCTTTTTGACGACAATTGGCTAAAAAGTCTTTAAGATTATCATCACAGGATGGCATGATAAATAAGTAAATAACATAAATAAATAAATAGATAAAAATAAGAGAGAAAAAAGCAAAATTAATTAAATGAAACGTAATAGTAATAAAACGTTAAATTGATCTAAAATCTGTCATTCAGTGCCACTGGAAAAAGGAAGAGGATAGGGGAGTATTTCTTAGCACAAATCACGTTATTGATTTAGCAATGCAGCTTAATTTCAGATGCTTTAAGGATGATACTAACTTGTGTTATAGATGGAGGAGTAGCACAGAAACACTTCTGGATGAGGAGATAAGGAAAAAACTGCTGATTACCAATACTATGCACAAACAAACCTGTAACTGCAGTTTCGTTATTTATGAATTAACCTTAAGTAGTGAATTAATTCTTAGGATTTCTTGTGCGAGTAGTGTTCTTAAAAAAGAAAGAAAGAAAGAAAGAAGGTAAGAAAGACAGGTAGTTTAGGTAAGGGACAACCTGAAACTATTTGGTTGAATTGATTGTAAAAGTGGTTGTCCTAATTTCTAATTGGAGAGATCACACCGCAACATGAGTTTAGAACGGCAGTTATGGGAAGTTTTGTTGGATTAATTTGATTACACGCTTTAGGTCTTATTTTTTTCTTTCCACTGATTTAGCGTTAGGTTAAGTGTTTTCACACTTTCGCTTCAGTCTGACATTTGCTTGGTGTGTGGGGGCACAGAGACGTGTATGGACCGTGTGTTTGACTGTGTTTGTCTTGTTTGTTTGTTTACTTATCTATATGGGCGTGGCTGAGCCTTGAGAAACATCAACAAAGCCATTGGGCTATTCTGAGTAAATTGACCAATTCAAATTCAGGATCCTGAAACAATTTGGCTATAACCTCTAATTGATGAAGGACATCTTAAGAATTCATTGTACAAGGCTTCCTCTCCAGTGTTGCCAGAACTGTTATAAAACCCATGCATGGTTGTATATTTTAGTTTGATCATTTATACTCATTGAATTATTGTTGTTTGCTTTATGTTTTAATTTCTTTGTAATTTTTTCTCTGTGACACAGGTGGAGATGATGGTGGCGAAGTGGATCCCACTCGTTTCTTTCTCCCACACACATTCTTACTCTCTCCCTCTCTCTCTGTGTATGTGCATGTGTATGTGTTTGTGTGTCTGTGTGTGTCCATGTCGTGATGTCACTGTACCTTTAATTGCGCTTGCTGTTCGTAACTGTATGTGTCTGATGTTGAAGGTATCAGAGGCTAGGGTCAGTAAGAGCTAGGACATTTTTGTGCATAACCTTTAATCCCTAGGCGATCGGTTCGGGGAACTTCTGGTCCGGCCGGAGTGTGAATCTTCCTACCAACTATCTGCCAAGATCAATTGGACTGCACAAGCCGAGAAAGCCTTCATTGGACCAAAACCACACATGAAGATACTTCGCCTTCGGTGCCAGGCGTCGTCTGGGTCCTGCTGAAGGTCACCAAAAGAAAGTGGACGGAACCAAGGTGGACCGGGCCATACAGGATCACGGAGAGGACGTCACACGCTGTCCGGCAGGACGGGAGGATCCTAACCTGGAAGAGAAGCAGCCGACATCTGCCTGACCAGAAAAAGTACCCAAGGACCAGGACGAGAAGCAGCTGACATCCGCCTAACTAAAAAAAAAAAAAAAAAAGGATCACAGACTAAAACCTGGAAGAGAAGTTGCTGACTACAGTAGCGAGCCAAGCTACCACCACATCCTGCAGGACGAAAATCTTGATATCATCACCCCCTGCAGCTGCCTGGAGCCAGTGAAGGGACCTCAACAGGGGGAAGAAGTAACCACCCTATGAACATTCTACAAGGGTTCTATTTAACACCCTCATTTATTTTACAAGGGTAATATTTTACACCCTCCACCTGCTGACCCAATTATCCAGATGCCCTTGTTACTAGCCAATCCTAACATCTATTTGGGAGGGGAACCTTCTGATGAAAGTGATGACTCTCATGATGAAGAAGATGTTGTTAGAGTGTGAGAATGTTGAGTGATTTATGTAACAATCCCTTCACCTGTTCATTTCTATGAGTTTTTTGATTGTGTTGTTTTTATTTTTTTTGATCATTGATGTCCTAGGCATGCCCACTCTGTGCCAAAAGGCGTTCGCCTCAAAATGAGGGGACATGGGGGAATTTTCCCTATTAACGTACGACAATTAGGGTTTTTCGCCCTCATACGGTGAGCATGCGATCCATTCATGTTGTAACATGTTCAGTTAAAAATATGATCATGTTTTTTATTAGTTTACTGCTAGTAATATGAGAAAATGTAATCTGATTGATTGTTTGTATTTGTATTTTAAAACTTTGCTTATTAGATTCTTTTTGATGGAATTTGGGGTTGTTGTTGTTTTGATTTCCTACATCTTTGTTGAACTCTTAAAAGAGTTCAAAAGGGGGATTGAAAATATATGTAACTCTCATATAAGCTCTTTTATTATTCATTCTTACATGCTACTCTTTTCATTATGGGATCATGTTATAATATAAAGGCCTCTCTGTGTTTCTCTCCTGCACAAGCTCTTAAAACAGCTGCAGGAACTCCAAAAGGGAGTGAGACATTGCAGTCTCTTCTTGTACCAGGTTACCAAGGATGTTTCTGCTCATCTTAAGAATTACAAGTTCTTGTGACATGTTAGATCCTGCCTAACAAGGCAATATATATATATATTTACCTTATAAGCTCATTTTATTATTCTATGCTATGGAAACTCGCTCAGATACTCAAGGCCTTCACACAAAGATTAATAGCTGTGTATCTTCTCCTGCACAAGAGAAAGGAGTGTGCACATTCCATCTCCACTCAGTGCCTCTCGGTACCAGGGAATGTATCTTCTCCTGTCATGAATGTATCAGGATGTTCCTGGTAATCTCAAGGATGTATGTTCTAGTGATGTATTAAACTGTCCGCTAACAAGGCTGTTATTTTCACCTGTCATGATCATTGACGTATGTACATGGCAAACTGCGTATGTAACATTCCTGTAATCTTCAATAAAAATCAGCCGTTTTCAGTAGAACGGCGAGAGTCTGTCCGAAGCAACTGACGGGAGCAGGTCGCGGGACCTGCTGTATGTTGCAAAGGCTCTCCCTCATGAGCGGTGAAAACAGTGACTGGACTTCTGATCATTTGTCTCCACATTCTGCCAACTCAAAAGGTGTTTAACTCCATCTTCTCCGTACCCGTGCTTGGTCTAACAGAAGAAAGACCAACAACACCTTCATTAGAAAACATAAAGAAACTAACCTTGAAATGTCATGAACCGAGTTCAGAAGACCCGTGAAGACGCCAACACAGTAAAAATATATTAAAAAGTCTTTATTTAATGCAGAGGTACCTGGAGGGCAAGGCTGAGGCAGGTTCAGAGGCAGGCTAAGGTCAAAGTGGCAGGCAGAGAGCAAGGCAGGGGTCAGGCAAAAAACAAGGTCCAGAGGCAAAGATCAGGCAGGGTGGATGGCTGGAGAACTACTGGCAAGGCTGTAATAATCTGGCATCTGTTGACTGGATGGCTGGTTCTTTTATAGCAGGGGAAGCAGGTGAATGGGATGAGGCTGATTACAGGAGCAGGTGGAATGAATGGAGCTGATTGAAGCTGACAGGTTGCTGGGGAAAGCAGGGCTTGGCTGGAGCTTGGTGAGAGGAACCAGGTGAGCTGAATGAAGGTATAATGAGGAAGTGGAAGAGGGTGAAGGATGGGAGTCATGACAGAACCCCCCCCCCTCAAGGGCGGACACCAGGCGCCCACAGGAAACCAGATTAGGGTGGGAGGAGGGGGACCAGGAAGGAGGGCCAGAGCAGGGCGGGAGGAGGGGGACCAGGAAGGAGGGCCGGAAGGGTCTGGGGGGCCGGCGACGGGGAACCAGGAGCCGAGACAGTGGGAGTCTGGGGGGCCGGTGACGGGGAACCAGGAGCCGGGACCGTGGGAGTCTGGGGGGCCGGCGACGGGGAACCAGGAGTCGGGACCGTGGGAGTCTGGGGGGCCGGCGACGGGGAACCAGGAGCCGGGACCGTGGGAGTCTGGGGGGCCGGCGACGGGGAACCAGGAGCCGGGACCGTGGGAGTGTGGTGACAGAGGACACTGGACCACGACTAAGACTACGAGGGGACACAGACTCTGGGACTTGAGGGGACACAGACTCTGGGACTTGAGGGGACACAGACTCTGGGACTTGAGATTGGGGAACTTGAGATTGGGGAACTTGAGACTGGGGAACTTGAGACTGGGGAACTTGAGAGCAGGAGGGGTCCTCTTCAGAGCAGGGGCAGGAGAGGTCCTCTTCAGAGCAGGGGCAGGAGAGGTCCTCTTCAGAGCCTGGAGGTGTCGACCCTTGGACTGGAGGCTCGTGGAAAGGTTTCACCGGAGCCCCTTGGACAGGCTGGGCCGGAGCCCCTTGGACAGGCTGGGCCAGAGCCCCTTGGACCTCATCCGTCGAAGCAAGATGCGATATGTCCTCCCGGACCACCGCCAGAGCAGGATGCGATGCGTCCTCCCGGACCACCGCCAGAGCAGGATGCGATGCGTCCTCCCGGACCACCGCCAGGGCAGGATGCGATGCGTCCTCCCGGACCACCGCCAGGGCAGGATGCGATGCGTCCTCCGAGACCACCGCCAGAGCAGGGTGCGATGCGTCCTCCGAGACCACCGCCAGAGCAGGGTGCGATGCGTCCTCCGAGACCACCGCCAGAGCAGGGTGCGATGCGTCCTCCAAGACCACCGCCAGAGCAGGATGCGATGCGTCCTCCCGGACCACCGCCAGAGCAGGGTGCGATGCGTCCTCCCGGACCACCGCCAGAGCAGGGTGCGATGCGTCCTCAGAGACCACCGCCAGAGCAGGGTGCGATGCGTCCTCAGAGACCACCGCCAGAGCAGGGTGTGATGCGTCCACCGGGACCACCGCCGGAGCAGGATGCGATGCGTCCACCGGGACCACCGCCGGAGCAGGATGCGATGCGTCCACCGGGACCACCGCCGGAGCAGGATGCGATGCGTCCACCGGGACCACCGCCAGAGCAGGATGCGACACGTTGGAGGGTTCTGGGGAAGGTGACAACCTCTCACAGCAGGTCAGACCCTCCATGGCGACATCCTTCAGTGCAGACCCATATACCCTCCGGACATAAAGGTAGTAATTACCAAGTGCTGGGATCGCTATCAACTCTGGCTGGGTGGAGAAGATGACATTTAACCTATCAGCCGCCCGCAGACGTAAGTGGGGGCAGGTTGGCTTGGCAAAGACCTCCCACACAGCCTCCTCGACCATCTGCATCATCCCCTGAACAATCTCCTCCGTCGGGACCGGTCCAGAAGCAGAACATGAGGTGCCGTCCGTGGAACCCGCCGACACCAGCACGGGAGAAGGATTAACCCTCTTATCAGCTCCAGAAAACCTCCGGGACCGCCGCCGTCGTGACCTGACAGGAGGGGTTTGAGGCTGGAGCGGCGTGGTCATGAACCCGCTGCACAAGACGTTTGCAGCAGGCCTGGACAGAGGAGTGGAGCCTCTGCGTGGCTCTGGCCTGATGGCCAGCCGCGTTCCCCAGAACGGTGACTCCTGCTCCTTCTCTAGCTCCATAAACTCCAGGAGCGTGAGATCCTCCATGACAGGTACGATGAAAAAAAAGAAGAAAAAAAATACTCCAAGTGCTGTGTCAGCGTTGGGTCAGATTTTTGGCCAGATTATTCTGTCATGAACCGAGGTCAGAAGACCAGTGAAGACGCCAACACAGTAAAAATATATTAAAAAGTCTTTATTTAATGCAGAGGTACCTGGAGGGCAAGGCTGAGGCAGGTTCAGAGGCAGGCTAAGGTCAAAGTGGCAGGCAGAGAGCAAGGCAGGGGTCAGGCAAAAAACAAGGTCCAGAGGCAAAGATCAGGCAGGGTGGATGGCTGGAGAACTACTGGCAAGGCTGTAATAATCTGGCATCTGTTGACTGGATGGCTGGTTCTTTTATAGCAGGGGAAGCAGGTGAATGGGATGAGGCTGATTACAGGAGCAGGTGGAATGAATGGAGCTGATTGAAGCTGACAGGTTGCTGGGGAAAGCAGGGCTTGGCTGGAGCTTGGTGAGAGGAACCAGGTGAGCTGAATGAAGGTATAATGAGGAAGTGGAGGAGGGTGAAGGATGGGAGTCATGACATGAAATACCTTCACTCTACCTGCAAGACATGATTGGTTTGCAAAACATTCCACTGTTTTATTGCAACTTTTAGATCCTGTTGCACAGTTGTAGCATCTCAGGGTGTAACCTAGTAAAACCAATAAGCACATCTTTTATTGTGTAAAAATACAAAGAAAACAAAGTTGCTGTTTTTTCTCTGAAAGGATAAATACATTTCTTCGACCAATCAGGATGTGACAAAGGCTAAATCTGTAAAATGCTGACTGGAATACAAAATTATTACACAGAAAAGCTAAATAATGCAGAATGTATAGTAATTGTAGGTTATGTTGTTTGCTTCTTTTTCTTTAAGAAGATGTTTACTTAATTCAGTCAAAAACTCACTTGTTGGTAGAAGCCAAATTCCAAGGACCAGTGGAAAGAAGTTCATCTTGTTTGTTTGAAACAACTCAGTTTGACAGTTTTCTGTTCAGGTAGATTATGTAAGTAGCTCTCCTGATGTGGGTTTGTCCCTCAGCATCAAACCACTCCTCCATCCTCCCTGCTCAACTCATTTTACTTAATACAAGACTTTAATTTACTAGTTTGTTTTTGTCAGCTTCGGATTTTCAGTCAACACTTGCACTTATTTACTCTGGGTTTGGAGTTCCTTTTAATGAACTATTCAAACGAGACACACACACACACACACACACACACACACACACACACACACAAACACACACACACACACACACACACACACACACACACACACACACATTTGTGTCTAGCATTCGTTGTGAGGACAGTCATTGACTTCCATTCATTTTGGTGAATGGATTGCTGATTCATGCTTCTCCGTCTGCGTCAGTGTGGAGACACGCAACGCCATTATCCGTCCTTGCGTGCCTGCCGGAGAGCTCCAGGGACGGACGGAGTCGAGCTCTCTTTTCTAAACATGCGTCAGTCGAGACGGACAACGCAAGCTTGTGATTGGTCAGGACGCCGCTGTTGTTTACAGCGCCGCCATTGCGCCCTCAAAAACATAAAGAGAGTCGAGAATAACTAGCGGCAGACACGGAGAAGCTTGAAGAATACCTTGCAAAAAAACTAAAAACATGAACGTTTAATTCCCGTGACTGGAGGAGTGAAAAGATGCGCAGCAAGCGTTTTATTTGTGGACGGAAATGACAGGAAACGTGGGTTTAGAGGTGGCGAGTGCATGAAGAGGTGGAGGAGAATGAGAGACAAATTTGTCCGTGTTAAAAAGTCTCTTATATACAAAAAACACAATATAAACACACTATCTTGGACCGATACATGACAGGATACCACAGAACAGTGTTACGCCCTCTGTGGTCCTGCCGGGGAATTGCTTTGCAACACTCTCCAGGAGACGGAGAAGTATGAGAGCAAAACGCTTCCGTCAATCCGTGCGTGTCTGTCCCTTGCGGAGCTGCTTGAGAAGCATGAACCAGGCTTAACCCTAACATAACCATAACCAGTCTATTCCTAGCCTTAACCTTAACTAAAACCTGAGTCACACCTTAGCTCTAATGAGTAGAGCTCTGTAACTGTACCAAAGTGACGACCAGCAAAATGTCTTCACTTCACTACTGATGTCCTCAGTTTGCAGGTAAAAAGCTTGTGATTGGTCTTCACTTTGATGTATAGATGAACACACACACACACACACACACACACACACACACACACACACACACACACACACACACACTTGCTGGAAAAATTAAAACTGAAATAGGAAATCTACAAAATAAGCTAGCTTTTAAATATAAATAAGGACACGGAATTCTGACCCCTCCCATCGGTTAATACCACCAGGCTGTGTCCACTGGTACCAGAAACCCAGATTGCCAGAGCATACGAGAGGGCTCTAAACATCAGTCACAATTTTCTACGTCCAAACATCTTTTGTTGTCCGTGACTTCAAATGGTGTTTTACTTTTTGGGACTCTGGTCTTGACTTGGAAAATGGTAGAATGCTTTCTTCGGTACAGGGATGAGCTCCTGTCCCAAGTGGAGGAGTTTAAGGATCTAGAGTTTTTTCTCAAGAGGGAGGGAAAGGTAGAGCCACTGCCATTGAAGCCATGCAAAACACACCGCTGCACTTCTTGAACAATGCTGTGAATAAATAAGCCGTTGGGCCACACGTAAGCTTCATATATGTGAAAGTGCATCGCTGCAGTACTTTTACTTTTGAAAATTACCAGGGATGTTACACTGAAACCACGTGTTATTTACTGTCTAGCCCTATATTAGTTGGGGACATTGACACATCCCAGAAGTGGCTCGCAGCAAAAATAGAACTGGATCCTATCTCTAGCGGCGCAGCGCGGGATGTGCCTGGAAATTGCCTCACTGCTGCTGGTTTTCAACAGTCCATAGACTATAGTGGATTCTATTAGAAGCAGTGACGTTGTGCTGCCGTTCCGTGCTGCTGATGCTTTCAGTGTGAAATCGGGGTCATGCTGAAGCACACGGGGCCTCCAAAGAGTGGGCACTAGCAGGGAGACCTAGACATGGGCCCGTATTTGAGCGTAAAAGGCCTACAAATGCAAAATACAAATATGTAGTGTGTTTTAATAGTAAAAATGATCAAGCAATGAAAGACACAGTCTCTTTGACTCACTCCCATCTGGCAGGAGGCTCCGATCCATTTAGACTGGAACCTTGGATTAAAAATGGAAAAGACCTTGAAGATGGATGCTCAGGTTAATGGCACAGTTAAGTCCTGGTTCTATCACCCTAGGCGAATTTCCTAAAGCATAGTCGTAGATCCGGTAATCATCTTCTAGAATCAGTGATCCACACCTTCATTACATCTCAGCTAGATTACTCCAACTGCTGCAAGATCTCTTGCAAGATCAATCAGTAAATCTGCTCCGTTCAGGCTTCATCAACTGGTTGAGAATGTAGCAGCAAGGTTCCTGACTGGTGTTGGTGTATGCGTGTGTCTGCTCTGTCTTCTCGATCTCGGGATCAGTCTAACCATCTTTTGTACATTCTTGCTGTGTTTGTCTTCAAATTCCATTTTTGGTTCTTTTTTAAACACTGGTTAGGTTTTTCTTTACCTTGCCGACGTTTCATTAGCGGCTGCAAACATCCTCAGAGCTGACGCTGATGGTGGCGTCACGTCCTACTCCGTTTATCCGCGGGCGGCAGAGGACGTTGTCGCCCTCTGCTGCCCCCTCTCCCCTCTTTACGAAATCCCGTGCAAACGCTGCAATAAAACATACGTAGGAGAAACCGGACACCAACTCAACACACGAACAATAGAATATAGAAAGGAGTGTGAGAAAGAAACAAGTCGAAAACACACAAGAGCAGCAAAAGAAGAAGCAGAAAGCACAATAAAGAAGTCAGCCGTAACAGATCACTGCACAAGAGAAAACCATGTAATGGACTGGGACAACACAAGGATCATAAACACCGAACAACAGAAATACAAAAGATGAATAAAAGAAGCTAACGAGATAAGGAGACGTGGATGTGGGACCATGAACAGAGATGATGGGGTTTACTCGTTTGATCGCGCATGGGACTGCATCGTCGGAGAGGGGAGAGCGGGCAGCAGGGGGCAACAACGTCCTCTGCTGCCCGCGGATAAACGGAGTAGGAAGTGACACCACCATCAGCGTCAGCTCTGAAGATGTTAGCAGCCGCAAACGAAACCGTCAGCAAGGTAAAGAAAAACCTTATCTGTGTTTAAAAAAAAAAAAAAAATGGAATCAGTCTAGCTCATGGGTGTCAAACTCATTTTAGCTCAGGGGCCACGTTGAGGAAAATCTAGTCCGAAGTGGGCCGGACCGGTAAATTAAAAACAACTTCACATTGTTTTCTTTGTTTTAATACTATCAATATAAAACAAAGCTGGAGCCTGAGGACAGTGTATCCAAAATAGTACAAGTACAACACCTGAAGTGTACTTGAAAAATTGAAAAATAAATAAATAAATAAACCATTCCTTAGCGATTCAAAGAGCTTACACATCACATGGCTAGATCAGTTTCATGCAGCACTTAAAGTATATTTGACTCATTTTACTTAACATCTTTTAGCTTTCACCAGCACATCAATATCAGAATTCACATCCTGAGTGGCAGCCAACTTCAGGATGTGACTCAAGTTCTTGTGTGAGCCTTGAGCGCAGCTTTGTTTTATTTATACTCATTACAGAGAAAACTTGCTCACAAAGATAAGTTCATTTTCACTCTACATTGTAAAGTATGAAAATAAAGTTTACACAACCATCTCGCGGGCTGAATTCAACCCGTTTGCGGGCCGGATTCGGCCCGCGGGCCGTATATTTGACACCCCTGGTCAAACCAGTTCTGCCCACTTTTGTAGGTTCCATCACATGTAGTTAGTCCCATTCTGTTTATTGTTTACCTTCCCTGTTGTGTCCCATTGCATTTTCCTCTTAGCTGTTTCATTTAGATTCTGCTGCCTTTGGTTTGTATCTCTAGTTCAATATCTCAGCTGTCATTACTGTAGTTCAGGTAATTATTTTCCCCCAGCCATCCAGTTCCTTGAGCTCTGTGGTTTTTGTTCTTCAGTTGTTCTTGTTTACTTTCATTCAGCCTTCTAGTTTTATCTTCCAGTTTCATCTTAGTTTACTGAATTCCAGTTTTGTCCCGTTTATATCAAGTGTAGTTAGTGGCCTCACCTGCCTCCCATTCGGTAACCACACTGCCACTTACCTGCTCCCGGTTCCCTGATTGCTCCCTTCTGTGTATTTAAACCGGTCTTGTCTCTCTGTCAGTTTGTTCTGTGTAACTTCCTGTCAGTGGTATTTGTTATCCCCTGTGCCTCTTGCTGAGGAACCCTGAAATTAGTTTGCTGTGAGTTTTTGATTCTGAGGTGGCTCTCTTAGGTATCCCGAGCCTTTTTGGTATTTTCCTAATCGTTTCCTAATAAAGGACCATTTCTTTTTCAACTGCTCAATCCCTGTGCTGTTACTGGATTGCTGCACTTGGATCCTTACCTCCTCCCAAACCGTGACGCCCTCCTGATGGATGAGCTGCTACTGGTTAAGGGGACCCATGAGCTGACTGGAAAGAAAGGCTTCCTATCAGCTATCACTAACTAGCTAAAATATAACTTACTTTAATTAAACTCAGAAAAAAACTGAATGCCTGATTGTTCACCCAAAATGTGCACCTAAAAATTGTTTTTGTTTCTTTAATCAAAAGAATAATCAGTTAAATATTACATTCATTTGGTTTAACTATTAATTGTATGATGTTATTTATATAAAAGCAAAGTAAATTTAAATTACCATAAACTATTGTTTGAGTTTAATTTTAATTCAAATATACAATTTTCTATTAAATACTAAATCATGTCAGTCATTACATCAGTCTGAGGGGGAAAAAAGACAAAGTACTTTGCACTTTCAGAATTGAGTAACAGCACATTTGAGGTATTCTTTAAACCCTTAAGCTCCAACTGTTTGGTGTGAAATTCAGGTTTAGCAATCAAAACCACTCATCCAATCCCAAATTTACCTTGGTAACTTGCAGGACTGTAAATATTCAGCAACACATTCAGGATTTATGTGGCTTATAGAGAAGTCTAATTTAGTTCAGTGCAAGTTAAGAGGAAAAAAACATGTTTTAAGAGGAACTGCAATTGTTCCCTTTATGCATGTGCATCAACAATGGAACAATTTTTTTTAGATATCACAACCGTTATTTCATTCATGTATACGCACACAAAAGAAACATAAATTAAAAGTAACACACACAAACATGCAAATTGATCAGAACAACAATGACATTTCCATCATGGCTCTTTTCTGACGGATACTCATTGGAGGAACTAATGCTGTTTTTCAGTTACTTTCTGCCCACAAACATGAAAGAACTTTTATGCTTATGTTTAAACCTTTGTTCAACAGGGACCATTTTAAAGAACGAAGTTCCATACCAGTCATTTGTAAAGCTTGTTTACAGCGTGAAAAAAGTACACACAAACCGGTTTCATACACTGACATTCCCTAGTCAGACAGAAAATCTTGCAAGATCATACATTACTTTTTGGTGGATGAGCATCCGATGTCATAATCCCGTTGGTCACAGGTGTCTGTTATAGATTCTAACACCAGTTTTAAGACAAAGATAATTTTCCACAGACATAATTATTTATTAGGTTAAAATAATTTTTGGGTGAGGAACATGCATGTCAGAATGAGACTTTCAGTATTGCAGTTCCCCTATTATCCCACTAGATGTTATGCATACGCATGGTCAGAGCTGTTCTTATATTTAGGAACTTTTTTATGCTAGGGTTCTTGCAGGTTTCACTAAGTTAAATTTAAGACCTTTTAAAGACCGTTTAAGACATTTATGTATGGAATTTATGACCACCACGTCGTATAAATAGCAACAGTCAAATAGCCCCAAAAATTCAAGACCTTTTATTTTTATTAACTTTGTAATCAAAGATTACATTTTTTTAAAATAAAACCAATTAAAGATTAAAGTCCCATCAATTGTCACACACACTAGAAGAGTGACCTTCTCAACTCAACATTACAGTATGTACTGTCAAAATCAGTGTTGGGAAAATTTGTTGTAAAAATTAACTAGTTCAAAGTTCAGTTTGTACAATTTAAAACGAACTAGTTCATTTCTTAGTTCATAATATTAAACTTTTGGAACTAAGGTCACTGTTTCAAAAAGGAGCTAGTTCATATATGTATGTTTGTTTGTTTGTTTGTTTATATACATAGACCTAAATATTTAGTTTGCAAAATAAATATTTAACTATAAATAAAATATTTAGCTTACTTACTAAATATTTATTTGGAAACTTTAACATTTATAAATGCATGAATAACATGGTGAAAATATGACTTCAAAAAAGTGAACTTCCAATTTTTTCTCTTATGATATGCTAAATAACCAAAAATATTGCTGTTAGATTATGACTGTTTGACTTTACAAATGGCACCCCATACATACATACATACATATATATATATACATACATACATATATATATATATATATATATATATATATATATATATATATATATATATGTAGCGTAGTTAATCTACATAACTAGAATTTAACGCTGTGCTATTCAGCTTTGTTAGATTCTGAGAAAGGTCAAACGAACTGGCAAATGAAACTTATATTATATATAAACATATCCACATATATTTATAAAATCAATAGGAGTTCATACACCAACTGGCTTGGTCTATATTTAATCAAAAGAGTAATATTTAATTTAAGAGATTTAAATTAATAGCAAAAGTTTATTTATTAAATCAGAAGATTTAAAGAAATCTTTGTTCCTTCAATGACCAAATATACACCATTCTGTGTTTCATTTAAAAGAGTCAGGTTTAAAAAGTTAAGAAAATGTATTACTAACTATTTAAAGATGACAATTTAAAAGACAATTCATAAATGACAATTTATAAAAGCTTTGATATTAAAACTTGGTATTAAAGCAACCTGTGTCTGGGTGAAAACTAAAAATGAAACGTGTGTGTGTGTGTTGGATGTGTGAATGTAGTCTCAGAAGGTTTCTATCAGAGAGTGTCAGGTTCGGTGGCAGAGCTGAAGCGTGGCTGAGAAAGTCTGTTGCCCAGACGCGGAGTGATGGAGATAACCAGCGTGGTTATATCCTTTAGGTCAGGTTTGAAGGTTTGAGGGCTGGTAAGCCTGGGAACTCGATACAAAGTCTGGTGAGAACGATGACAGAGTAATGAATGAAAGCCGGCACTTCCTTTTATAGCGTCGGCGTGATGACGTCGGCGGCCACGTTGGTGGTGGGAATGTTGGGAAGTGGTGGCAAGAATGCTGGGAAATGGAGTCAGCTGGAGGAGTTCGTGACAGGACCCCCCCCCCCTCGAGGGACGGCTCCCGAAGTCCCAGGACGCCAGGCCCAGAAGTCAGAAAGCAGGGTAGGGTCGTCAAACGAGCTCATGGGCTCCCAAGAGCTTTCCTCCGGGCCGTACCCCTCCCAGTCCACCAGGTACTGCCAACCACGTCCCCGGCGGCGAGCGTCCAGAACCCTGCGGACCGTGTAGATGCGATCCTCCTCCACACAGCGAGGCGGAGGCACCCGGGTCGTCGGAGGGTGGAGAGGAGAGGAGACCACCGGCTTCAGCTGGGAGACGTGAAAGACCGGGTGGATCCGAAGAGCAGCCAGGAGGCGCAGACGGTAAGTGACTGGGTTGATGACCCTGAGGACAGGGAACGGACCCAGGAAGCGAGGAGTGAGCTTCCTGGAGCCAGCTGGCATCCTCAGATTAGCGGAGGAGAGCCACACCTGGTCGCCAGACCGGAAGACGGGGCCAGGCCGGTGGCGGCGGCGATGTTGACGGGCATACTCTGTGTTGGTCCGGGTGATGGCCGCACGGGCCCAGATCCAGGCGAGCCGACAGTGGCGGACCAGCGTCTGGGCAGCAGGGACCTCCACCTCAGGCACCTGATGGTCGAACAGAGGGGGCTGGTACCCATAACAGGTCTCGAAGGGAGACATACTCATGGCAGAGGAGGTCTGGAGGTTGTGGGACAGTTCCGCCCACAGGAGGAAGCGGGGCCAGGTGGTCGGCTGGGACGAAGCGAAGCAGAGCAAGCAGCGTCCAAGCTGCTGGTTAGCTCTCTCCGTCTGGCCGTTTGTCTGCGGATGGTACCCAGAGGACAGGCTGGTGGAAGCACCGACCAGGCGACAGAACTCTTTCCAGAAGCGTGAGACGAACTGGGGTCCTCGGTCGGAAACCACGTCCTGAGGGAAACCATGGAGCCGCACCACCTGTTCTAGGAGCAGTTCGGCCGTTCTCTTGGCATTGGGGAGGCCGGCCAGGGCCACTAAGTGCACAGCCTTGGAGAACGGTCCGTGATAGTCAATATGGTGTCCAGGTGGTCGACAGCAGTCCCGTGACAAAATCCAGCCCGATGTGTGACCACGGCCACTTGGGCACAGGGAGAGGCTGTAACTCTCCAGCGCCGGGTCGGTTAGAGGACTTGGAGCGAGCACACACATCACATGCAGCAGTGAACTCGCGGACGTCCTTCCTCATGGACGGCCACCAGAGAGCCAGACGGAGGAACTGGAAGGTACGGGCTTGTCCTTGATGTCCCGCGAGCCGTGAACAATGCCCCCACGTGAGTGCCTCTTGTCGGCAGGAGACTAGAACGTAGAGACGGTTCGGTGGAGTCTCCGGAGGCGCTGGATCGCCAGGAAGTGTGGCCCGTATGGACTGCTCCAACGGCCATTGGAGGGAGGCCAGGAAGCGTTGAGTTGGCAGAATGGTCAGAGGCTCCGGGGGGCTTGACTCTGGTGCGAAACGCCGAGAGAGAGCATCCGCCTTGAGGTTCTTGGAGCTGGGCCGCAGGGGCGTCGGACTGGGGGGGGGAAAGGGTACCGTATACCCAGGGCCCACTGCAGGGAGGGGCCCTGAGACAGCTTTGAATAAAAATGTTTTGTTGTTGTTGTTTTTTCCCCCCAACTTACTTAATGTCTTAATAAACTTCCCTTTACCTGGATAAAGAGGTTAAGAAACATAATTTCGCCTTAAAAATAATAACTGAATAATCTCTGAGGCATCTATCACCCCTTAAAAATGTGCAAAGTGGTTTAGTCCACACCAGCGGCCAGGGGCTGCACGGCCGCATGTACAGCTAATGAGACATCGCAGATGCCGACAGCCAGAGCTGGAGGCAGGAGAGTCAGTCATGTCTTTTCCCAAGAAAGGGAAATCTGGCTTCCAGAAAAGAAAAGAAAAGAAGGAGAAAAAGTTAATTGAACAGAAGCAAGTAGAAGGACGGTGAGCAGCAGCAGCAGAACACAGTTTTAGCTGATATTAGCTAGCTCTCAGAAGCTGCATTCATGTTAGGTGTTCAGTGTTAAACGCCTTTCGTTTCACTATCAAGATCAAATATAAATTAATTAGTGTTATCAGTGAAAACACTAATTAATATATATATATATTAATCAGAATTATTATCGCGGGCGGCCGCCACCAATTAATTCGCGGACCTCGCAGTAAAAATAGGTTCACTCTGTGTGGATATTTCAGCTCCTTCCCAGTCATGGACCAGGACAAACTTGGTATCGATGGATTCGTGGTAATCTCAGGAATGAGGAGCTGCCACTGTTTTTCGTATAGCATGATGACACTGGTGTTAGAGGATTGTTATTGACTTGGTTAGATATTTTAAGCCTATTTTAAATTTCTTTATATTTGATCTTGAAAACGGACAATCTTATAATTTGACTGATAATGCAGGGATTATAAAATTTAGAGTATATTACATTCACAGAGAGAACCTGGTTTATTTCATGTCATATGTATTTAATATATCAATACATATCAGCAAAGCTTAACATCATGAACCATGACAGACATGACTGAAGAGCAGATGAAGATATCATGCCAGGCACTGATGAGAAAATATTACAAGGATCTCACAGCTGAATTTGAGAATGAGATGCTACACCTGAGAACAATATATGGTGCCACATTTCCACACATTCGGTCTCCTCTTGAGCTGCTTAATGCCATACAGGATGCAATTACAGAGCATTTTTGGAGAAGTTTGTATTGGACTGAGGATTTTTTGCACACTACCTGTGACTGTTGCTGGGGGTGAACGGGCTTTTAGCAAACTGAAACTAGTGAAAAATTATTTGAGATCAACAATGTCCCAGGATAGACTGAACAGCCTAGCTCTTCTTTCTTTTGAAAGCCAATTAGCCAAAGGATTGGACTTTAAAGATCTCATAAGTGATTTTGCTAACATGAAGACCCGTCAGTGGGCATTTACTGGAAAATAAATTCCAGAATTTTTGTTTGAACACATTGTTGGCAAATAAAAATAATTATATGTGAAGTCTGGGCATTTCACTTTTATTATGCTGGCATTTGTATTTGCTCAATATAGAGGTTAAACTAAGATATTATTTATTATCTTGTCTTATAGCATGACAAAAAATGTGTAAGAGAGATATTAAACAATTGAGCATGGGGACCCACCTAGAAGACTTGTACCTAGGGCCCAGAATTTGGTGCTACGCCCCTGCTGGGCCGGTAGGCGATATGAAAGTTATACGGCTCGAAAAAGAGGGCCCACCGAGCTTGACGAGGGTTGAGTTGGCAGGCAGTCTGAAGATGAATGAGATTCTGGTGGTTGGTCCAGATCAGAAAGGGATCGGTGGTCCCCAAGAGCCACTGCCGCCATTCCTCCAGAGCCCATTTTACAGCCAGCAGCTCTGTCGCCAACCCCATAATTCTGCTGTGTGGGGGAAAACTTCCGGGAGAAGTAGGCGCATGGGTGGAGCTTAGAGTCTGGACCCCGTTGCGAGAGGACGGCCCCTGCTCCCACATCAGAGGCGTCCACCTCTACGACGAAGGGCCGGGTGGAGGAGGATGGGTTCTTTAGGAAAACGTCCGACCAGCTCATGAAAAGCACGGACAGCCTCTGGAGTAAGGCGGAAAGGGCGAGGCTGGGTGGTGGTTTTGGTGAGGGGGGTCAGAGGCGCTGTGAGGGAACTGAAGTTGCGTATGAACCTCCGATAAAAGTTTGAAAAACCCAGGAAGCTTTGCAGCTGCTTCAGGGTTGTGGGTAGAGGCCACTGAGCCACTGCCTGGACCTTCTGAGGGTCCATCTTCAGACCCCGAGAGGAGATGGTAAAATCCAGGAAGGAGGTGGACTCCTGGTGAAACGCACACTTCTCTAGTTTGCAGTAAAGTCCATGATCCAGGAGGCGGGACATAACAGCCCAAACATGCCGGATGTGCTCCTCGGCCGTGCGTGAGTAGATGAGGATATCATCTAGGTACACAAAGACCCAGCGGCCCAACATGTCTCTTAGCACATCCGTGATGAAGCGCTGGAAGACGGCGGGCCTGTTGCAGAGGCCAAAAGGCATCACCAAATATTCATAGTGGCCGGTGGGCGTGATGAAGGCGGTCTTCCACTCCTCACCCTCCTTAATATGGATCAGGTTGTACGCGCTGCACAGGTCCAGTTTAGTGAATACAGCGACTTGTGTGATGGCGTCCAGGGCATTGCCCATGAGAGGGAGAGGGTGACGGTCCCGGATCGTTATTTTATTTAACCCTCGGTAGTCTATACAGGGCCGGAGATCTCCCTCCTTCTTCTTTACAAAGAAAAACCCCGCAGCCCCGGGGGATGTTGAGGGACGGATGAATCCCTTCTGGAGGGCATCAGTTATATAATTGTCCATTGTCTGGGTCTCCGCCGGAGAGAGGGAGAACAGGCGGCCCCGAGGGGGGGGTAGTGCCGGGCTGGAGCCTGATCTCCAGGTCATAGGGTCGATGAGGAGGTACCCTGGTAGTGGGTACTTTAGCGAAGACCTGAGCGAGATCGTGGTATTGAGGAGGGACGAGCGTCAGGTCTACGTCTTTGGGAGGGGCTGCTCCAGTCCGAGGTGTAGGGGAGTCCCAGTGGTTCTGGCAACCCTTGCCCCAGGCCAGGACCTTACTGGTGGACCAGGAGATGTGAGGCTCATGACGGCAGAACCAGGAATCACCCAGGATGAGTGGTGTAGCCGGAGCCTTGATGACCAGGAAGTGGAGGGTCTCCAGGTGTTGGTCAATAGTCATGTGGAGACCCTGGGTTCGGTGGGTGAGAGAGTACGGCATGATGGGCTGGCCATCCACAGAGGTCACGGGAATGGGTCGGTCGAGAGCGGTGAGGGGTATCTTGAGCTGAGTAACCAGTCCGTGATCGATAAAACACTCCGCAGCCCCAGTGTCTAAAAGAGCCTCCAGTCTGATCGGGCCTTGGTCCAGGTGGACGGAGACCGGGAGAGTGGTTCGGTGTGGAGCCGGAAAAGTGGAGACTCCGGGCGGGACAGCCCCTACTCCGACCCGGAGGGGCCGTTTCCCGGTCGTTTTGGGCACGTGCCACGGTGGTGACCCAAATCCCCGCAGTACGCGCATCTTCACTCCTGATAGCGCCGTGCCCGTTCCTCAGGGAGGAGATGTCCGAGTTGCATCGGCTCCTTTGTCGGTTGGTGAGCCGGACGGCGGGGTGACGTTCTGGTGTGTACGGGAGCTGACATGGTGCTCGGCCGGTTCAGGATACAGCGGTCCAGTCGGAGAGCCAGATCCAATGCCAGGTCCAGGGAGGTTGGAGCCTCGTGCCCAATCATGCCCTCCCGGATTCTAGGTGACAATCCCTCCGAATAAACGGCCTTTAGGGCGGCGTCAGCCCACCTCAACCGAGCAGCTGTCATCCAGAAGCGAGAGGTGTACTGAGCCGCCGTCTGGGAGCCCTGGCGAAGCTGAAGCAGCCGAGTTTCGTCCAAGACCTCGCTGCTGGGGTGCACAAATGTCTTTTTCATCTCCTTCACAAAAGTCTCATAGTCATTGCAGGCAGGAGATTTTTGATTATAAAGAGCCGCCGCCCATTCACCGGCTTGACCCGTCAGCAGTGAGGTCAGCAGGGCGACACGAGAGCAGGATGTGGGGTAACGGGCCGGCTGGCACTCAAAAGTCATTGCCAGGGTTGCCAGCAAGCCCTCCGGGGAGCCCCTGGTTCCGTCCCACTTCTCTGGAAGGCTGAGGCGTGGTTCCATCCTGTCGGTGACAGCTGTGGTCTGTCGTTGCAGAGCGGTGGAAAGCTGGAGAACTAGCTCAGTGAGTGACTCGATCTTTGTGGCTTGGCGATCAGCTACGGCACGGAGCTGGTTCATCTCTGCCGTATGCTGATCCATGGTTGCGCGCTGTTGAGCCACTTCAACACGTAGACGAGCGAACTCCGCTGGGTCAACTTGAGACTCTGTCATCCTGTCAGGTTCGGTGGCAGAGCTGAAGCGTGGCTGAGAAAGTCTGTTGCCCAGACGCGGAGTGATGGAGATAACCAGCGTGGTTATATCCTTTAGGTCAGGTTTGAAGGTTTGAGGGCTGGTAAGCCTGGGAACTCGATACAAAGTCTGGTGAGAACAATGACAGAGTAATGAATGAAAGCCGGCACTTCCTTTTATAGTGTCGGCGTGATGACATCGGCCGCCACGTTGGTGGTGGGAATGTTGGGAAGTGGTGGCGAGAATGCTGGGAAATGGAGTCAGCTGGAGGAGTTTGTGACAGTTAGATGAGTGATGCAGGTGTGGCTGTTCTGATGTTCCCAGTGTTAAACAGCCTCAATTACATCTTTATGACCTTGGAGTTCTGGACGAGTTCAATGATCCCTTTCTGTGTTTGGTTACATCATGGCCTGGGGATTTCCTGCACTCCTCTTTTATAACTGAACACCTGGAATAAACATTATTTGAATATTTAGCTAAAACGGTGAAAGGAGCTTTTTTCTCTGAGGATCACAGCTGAGGAGCATCAGTACGGAAATGTGCTGGCTGCAGCAATCATACAGAAAAACTGAGTTTTTCTGTTTCAAAGGGGATCTAAACCAGCCAGTATCAAGTCAACAGCACAACAGATGAAGGGAAAATCCTTCCACAGGTTGTGTTGGGTGTGTTTGATTCATTCACCTGTGCATTTGTGTGTTATTTATTTATTTATTTATTTATTTATTTGCAAAATCTTCATGGACCACTTCTGGATTCTAATGAAACTCTTCAAAACTAATGATTGGATGTTCATCCACGCGTAGCTAACTTTTGGAATTGAATACAAAAATGTCTGAGTCAGTTTTACAGACAGTGAGCAGAAGTTTCCTTCACAACCCGAACTCCAAGTAAAGATATTTAAATGATTTAATATGGAGTCTTTAAGATTTGACTAAAACAACTTTAACATCATCATTTGTCAATCCGTGGCTAATCCGATGTGTGTCAATCTTTTGATTTATTTAAGGCTCAAACTTGAAGAACTGATCTTTAGTGTAAAACACATGAAATGACTAATATGTAATAAACATGAAAGCAGTCAGGTTTCCATCGTCTCTCCTGTGTGTCCTCGTGTCTCCAGGTGTGTCAGTATGTTGTGTCCGTGAATGGACTGAACGTCCTCTGCCACGACTACCGGACCCTCAGTAACCTGATCCTGACTGGACCCAGGACAATAGTGATGGAGGTGATGGAGGAGCTGCAGGTTTGACTTAGAGAGCGTGGGTTTATGGTTCTTGAACTGGACGGATGGACATGGACGACACGACTCCCTCTTTCCTGTTGAGATGAGGCGGATGTTGGAGGACCAGGCTGTCAGTGCCTCCACCTGTGAAGATGAGCGTTTTACTTTTAAATGAAACAAGACGACATCTGTAATCCACCTTTTCTTTAAGTCATTCTTGAGGAGAAAACTCCAGTTTTATGGAGAAAACATCCGTGAATTCCTGGTTTGTGTTCTGGATCACGAGGTCGTGATAAAACAGGTCACAGAATCAGAAAGCTGAGTCAGCGGTAAAACTGAACAAATGAATGTTTCATGGAAACAAGCAGTGACCTCTACCCCCAGTAAGGCTGCAGAACATCACCTGGGTTTATTTACTGCCCCACACTGCCCTCTACTGGACTTTACTGGAAGATGCACATTAGTATGTTTGCATCTATCTGAGGAAAAAAGATCATTCTGCTCCTGCTGTGTACCAAGTTAGCCCAGAACAGCTAGATGTGTGTTCAGCAGGCTCAAGTAAAAAAGCTAAGTGATTAGCATCATTTTTATGGCTTCGTGTATATTTTTAGACTATAAAAAAAACTTGAACACAAATCTAGGCTTTTAGCAGAAAATCTGATGATCAGACTGAAACATTCTGCTGCACCACTAACGAACTGGATTTAAACATTTTAGATGAAGTAAAGAATCACACATTTATTCATCTATTGATGCAAAAATGGGATTTTTGACAATTCACATGAAAACTTAAGAAATGCAAAAATCATAATAATAAAGTCCAAACACTTAATTTAATTGTGTTAATTGAATTCTATTAGAAAACACGTGTTTTGCATGTGTGTGTTAATAAGGACTAAATCAGCTTGAATAGATCAAATGTTGCATCATTTCCTGTTCAGTGGATCAGACTGGTGCCAACCACACACGTTTATTCTTATTTCTATTAATAAATAATATTTTATTTAGCTTGGCCTTTGATGGACTCAAATATAATTTAAATTCCAGCAGAAAAGTTTTGATGAGTAATCTCCAAACTTTTGCATATTTCTTTGCAATTTCATTCAAAGATCCTTAAATAAAGTCAAAGTGTGATGCCTTCATTTTAACATTATTTGTGCTGGGGTGGACCAATGTATCGGGCCGATATTTGCCCGGTTTTTCCAGTGTGGGAATATTTTAAATATATTCCCACACAAGAGACTTCAACCGCTTCCTAGGTGGAAAGCGGGGGTTTAACCTGAGGTAGTGGTCAAACCGGTTATCCCCGCAACCCTGCCGATGTTATTAGTGACATTTAAGCGTGGAAATAAGGTGGAAAATGTCCTTAAAATTCAGCAGTACATATCGGCCATCAGCTGACCGGGTGTACTGCAAATCGGTATCGGCAATATAAAAACCGACATCAGTTTACCTTTAATAAGTGCTTAAACATGCTAACATGGAAGAACGTGTGAAGCATTTCTTACTGCTGGTCTAATTCCTAGACGTGCTTGTTTGGGGTAAAACATCCTGTGTGTTCATGTTTTAGTTCAGCCTGATAAGATCTGAAATAATGTAGTGGAACAAATGCTGGACAGAAGAAAATACCAGATTTTCTACTCAGTAGCTTTAGGAATAAACTGTTAACGGAAAACTGTCTCCAGATTAGTCCAGTTTAGTTTTCTTCCTGTTGGCTGTCTTATTCAGAACAGCATGACTGCTGTAAACATGTTAGGTTTTATTTTTACCCCACAGACAGCTTTTCCTGGTTCTGTTGACTCGCTGGAGGGGAATATCAGACATTATTAATCAATTCAGGCTTTGTATCTGATAAATGACACATTTTCACAAATCTGTGAAGGCAAAGAAGAAATATCAGCAGATAAAGTGACACTAATTATGTCTGCTGTGATTCTGTTAGTCTAGCTGATGGTTCCACTCAGTATGGGTTTGATGTTTCTGTGTTCGTTTATTAAACTCCATCTGTTCTGTGAGAAACTGACTCTGACAGCAGCTCTGGGACAGAAAGTGATGATTAGCAGAAAACAGAAACATGCAGAGTGTTGACCTGTATGATGGGAGGGGTGGTGGTGCTGTGATGGCAGAAAACGGGCTTTTGACAGTTGAAATCATTTAGCCTTAAGTTCTTTAGCTGCTAATCATAGTTGTCGACCATTTGAACTTTGCATCAAAACCTCTGACAATCATTATCTTTATTTCAAGCAGAGATCACAGCGTAACCCATGCAGATGTGTTACTGGAGCTTACTGGTCGGAACAATCCAGTACGATCAGCCAGCTCTGAGCCAAACCCACCAGTTACATCAGGAGCACGTCAGCTTTTAGTTCCTGAAGACAACAAATCCACCCTGCCTTAAACCTGCTGTGTGGAACGGGCTTGTTTGAACCTGTAAATAGCACAGGGACGGTAAAGAATGTGACCACCACCATCGTCCACGTTGTACTGCTGTAGATTTTACAGTTTAGACGTTCATAACCAAAGGGACAAATGGCTCTCTGCTCGATGTGAGGCGAGACTTTTCAGGAGCTTTTCTCTGCTTTCAGGGACTGAATGTTGGGTTTCAGGTCATTATAAACTCAAAGGTTCAGCGTTCAAATGTATTAAAGTGTTCAGTGATTCTGAGTCTGTGGCTTCTTTTGTTAGGTCTCAGGTTTGTTTCCTCTGAGCAAAACCTCACCTTTGACCCCAGGTTGGGTTCTCACATTATTCCCGTGTGATTCACAGGAAATATAAAAGTCATTTTTTTTTGTTTTACTATTTTTTCTCATTAATACATTGCTGTGTGTGTGTGTGCGTGCGTGCGTGCGTGCGTGCGTGCGCGCGCGCGTGTGTGTGTGTGTGTGTGTGTGTGTGTGTGTGCACTTATTTCATTTCAGCCTAAACTCACAGTTTCATCAGTTCAAATATTCGGTTCAATATATTGTATAACACCAGTTTATAGGCAAAAAACTAATCTTGTTTGTAATCCTCTGCAGCTCAGAGAAACGTTTATCTGTCTCCAGCGGCCACACAGATTTCAGATCTAGTAAAACTTCCACCTTCTACCTTTATCTTTCTCCTCTTTTTTTCTTTTTTTATTCCTGAATCGGGCACCTGGTGGTTTTAGCCTTTTTATGTTCATCTCTTCTGTTTGGCTCTTGACTCAATAAGTTTCCTTTAGTCAGGACTAAACAATTTGACCTTGATGGGGGGGTGACCACAAAATCGTTTTGTTTTTCCTTTTTTTATTCGGCCATTTCACACAATTCAGAAAAAGCTGAAAGAACGACAGGCCTGTGTTTATGATATTATGAATGAATTGTGCGTTAAATGGAAGAACATCAAGATGTGATTGACTTTAGCCATGTTAATACAGATGATTCAGCCCCTACCCGCTCATTTCATTTGGGAAAGACCCAGGGGTGAATTCCCCCGCCGCACCCCTCCCCTTGATTTTCTTCATACACACACGGTGCACCTGAACCCTCTCAGTCAGCAGGAGCGCCTGCAGCTGCAGGGGGCGCCAACTTGCCGTTTCCAATCCAGACACTGTCATATGACAGATAATAGAAAACCTCGGTGCGGCGCAGATTTCTTTCTTTTTTACTTTTTACTCAGCGCTTGTGCGCCCCTTTTGTGTCATGAAAAAATGCCGCCCCGGGCAACTGCCCTGCCTGCCCGTGCCTAAAACCGCTACTGAGCAGGAATTATTAGACTTCTTTACATTTAAATTGCTGAACTTAAACTCATGAAGAGTCAGATTTTTTGAAATTGGTAACATTACTTCTACTACCTCAAGTGGAGGAGTTTAAGTCTCTCGGGGTCTTGTTCAAGAGTGAGGGTAGGAGGGATCGGGAGATCGACAGGTGGATTGGTTCGGCGTCTGCAGTGATGCGGTCGCTGAGCCGATCTGTCGTGGTGAAGAGGGAGCTGAGCCAGAAAGCCAGGCTCTCGATTTACCGGTCGATCTACGTCCCAATCCTCACCTATGGTCATGAGCTTTAGGTAATGACCGAAAGAACAAGATCGCGGATACAAGCGGCCGAAATGAGTTTCCTCCGTAGGGTGGCCGGGCTCAGCTCTGACATTCGGGAGGGACTCGGAGTAGAACCGCTGCTCCTTCAGATTGAAAGGAGCCAGTTGAGGTGGTTTGGGCATCTGGTCAGGATGCCTCCTGGACGCCTCCCTGGGGAGGTGTTTCGGGCATGTCCTGCCGGCAGGAGGCCCCCGGGTCGACCCAGGACACGTTGGAGAGGTTACATCTCCAATCTGGTCCAGGAACGCCTTGGGGTCCTGCCGGAGGAGCTGGTGGAGAAGGCCGGGGAGACGATGGTCTGGAGCTCCCTAGTTGGGATGCTGCCCCCACGATCCTCTTTTTCCTTCACATTATTCATATTCCAAAAGGTTTAAAAGAAAGATAAAGATTTTTTAAAGCTTCATTAAGATTAGGAGGTTAAAATATTTTCTTCTAAATGGCAAAAACAAACAAAAGTGCAGTATCAGGACACAGCAATAGAAGAAGAGCAATTTCCCATCTTACTTTTATGAACTGCTTTTGGAAATCTAGTGCTGTTCTGTTTATCGCCAGCAGAGGGTGGAAATTTCCCAATATTTTGAGACAAAAAACTGTGTTCAGAAGAATTTAGATAAGTGTTTCTTCCCAGAATATATTTTACCTTCCTTAATCCAGTTTAATCTTCTCCTCCTTCTCCTTCATGATATTATAATTCCTAAAATGTTTACCAAATAGATTAAGATTTTTTAAAAGCTTCATTAAGACAAGGAGGCTAAAATATTCTATTCTAAAAGGCTAAAATGAAAACAAAGTGCAGTTACAAATTACGGCCACTGGAGGGCAGCAACTTCACATGTTCCCTGTACTACTTAACAGGGAGGACGTGTGAACGTCGCTGCTGCTGCTGCGTTAAAATTCACTTGTCCATAGCGGGTCAAAACACGCCATTAACTCTAAGTTATCGCGTATTTTGTGCCCAAATTCTTTTTCCTTCCCTTGATGAAAAATCCACTTTGCATTCATTGAAAGTTACCCTGCTGTCATGCTTTATTGTAAAGTATAACCAAACTTTGGAGCGTGTGTGCCGATTAGACGCCATGTTTCCTGCTTATTTTTTATTTTTCAATAAACTTCATTAGAATAATACATAATAGGTACAGAAAAAACTTGTGCAACCTGCAGAAGGAGCATTACAAACAGGCCAGAGGGTCTTAAAGCATATTGCGATGTGTTAAAAGAGGGCAAGAATAAAATGAAACTCATAACATGCTCACATCCTTCAGAAGTTGAAATGTTCTTATAGCCTTTGTGTTCTTCACATGTCGAATTGTTTTGTAAAACAGTTTTCAGCCCACAAGAAATATTTTAAAGCACGGATGTGAATTAGAACATTTGCATTTGTGGATATGGAATTTTCCAAAGATTACAAACAGTTGAATAACATACATTACATTTTTGGACAAACTATGAAAATCACAATATGACATTACATCAAAAATTCTTACAGTGATGTTGACTTTCAATTTTGTGACACTAAATTCTTCCAGTCCAGACCAAAATTTTTTGGTGTGTAAACAGTAATAAAATAAATGAAATATTGTTTCTCTACTTGATTGGCAGAATGTACACGACTCTTCCATATTTATTTTGAATCTTTTAAGTATATATTTAACAGGGTACATTTGGTGCAAGATTTTAAATGAAACTTCTTTAATTTTATTATCAATATAATATTTATGTATTGTAGTATTAGCCTTCTTCCAATTTAGGTAACCCATGGTTGAATACCAAAAAAACTTTGCAGCAGGTGGGACCGAACAAGATTTTTGGTTTCTAACATATTTATTAGTACATCTTTCCCTTGTAATCTCTACAGCTCTAACAAAAATTCTATTAGTTTCAGCATTATGTTCAAATGTCACGCAGTTTAGGATATGTAGTGACCCTGCGGGGATTGCATCAAATACCACTGCGTATTCCTTCGGCGTCACTGCAAAATAGAAGAACTGCAGAAATTCTGAATATGACATTAGAAAACCATTTTTATTCAGTAACTGACCTACTAACAGGATTCGTCTGTCAAACCATGTCTGATAAAACAAGGATTTCTTTTTATAGAGGATATCTCTGTTGTTCCAGATAAAATAACTATGTGGGCTAAGATTATGTTTAAACATCAAGATCCAGGATAACAGGGCTTGTTTACGGAACTCAGCTAAACTCGTACTCTTTTCTAATAGCCATTTTCCAAATTTCAAACTTTGTTAGTTCCCAATTTTGTCCTTAGTTACCGGAATTACAAGCTTGTTTCCAATATTTATCAATGACCATACCAATTTCTAGCTTAAATTCCAAGTCATGAAGTAATGAATTGTTAAATTTCCAGTAACTGGGAAAATATTTCTGAGATAAACGCTCATTCAACTAAATTTTAATAGGTATAAGTTTATGGTCTGTTAAGATGGCTGGTTCTATCCTCACATACTCCACCTTGTCTACAAGGTCATTGGAGACAAGCCAAAAATCTATGTTTTTATTGCTAGGTTTCCTGCTTAGCTACGCAAATGTGCGAGATGATGTAATTCGCTCCAACTGGAATTGATAAGGGGAATCGTGCGCAAAAGTGCCGAACAATTCCTAGGAATTGAAACAATGGGAACTGGTTCTCAACAAGAACTGGCTATTGATTCCCAATCCTAATGAAATATATTCCAATCTGTCACGTAAAAACAGAAAAGAGATGAGGCAAATGCTCTGGAGCACTGAAAAGGAATAAAAAACAAAAACATTCATAAGCGCCACTCTTCTAAACGAAATGGTGCCTGAAACAACCAAGAAGTTGTCTCCTATTTTCCAGAACAAATGACTTTCTGACTTTCTATGACATCATCTTTGTTTCTGGCTCCAAGTGATTGTTGACATGAGTGAAGGGAAGGTGTGGCGAACTGAACAGGTTATCAAGTGTGGTTTTCCTTTAGAGGCCATCTTTGAGTGACTCAAGTCAGGTTCTGGAGGATCATCTAATAAAAAAGGATAAATAAAACATTAAGCAAATAAGTATTAAGCAGAAATGTTGGTACCGATTCATAAAGTTATGGAAAGATGGCCACATACTGAGCTTGTTCATGTGAACACAACTTTCAACAGAGGAGAACTTCTGCTCAGTTGGTTTGTTGTCGTCCTTTTTTACCATTTCAATGCGGAAACAGAACGGACCGTTGTCGTGATCCCTTACAGCCATTATTTCTAATGATGGATGTAAAGCGAGTCGTGGGTTGTTTTGGCCCAGGTCTCCCAAAATCTTTCAATCCTTAAAGCTGTCCAAGACCCTTGACTTTTCCTCGTGGTAGACGGTTTCTTCCTTTTGTTGATTTCGATACCAGATGCCTGAGTCTGGAGTTTGGTTCCATAAGGATGGGTGAACGTACAGGGTACCACGACACAGGAGGACACCAGCGCTTCAAGACTCGGAACAACAGAGGCTTTCCAGTCCTCACAAAACACAGGGCTGGAAATCCCTGAAAGGAGAAGATGCTGATTGACTTCCCAAAAATCAAAGAGTCAAAAATAGTAAGAAACATGAAATCATTAACTTTACCAGCAAAAAGCAGACAGAATAAGATCCTTTTTGTAGTTTTTCCATTATGGGATGTTGCTGTGACACACAGTGAGATGACTATTACGTAACAAAAAAAGAAGAGAAAAACTTATATTCATAACACAATAATGGTGTAAAGATGTTACTGATTATAAAACTCAGTAGTTTCATTATTACAAAGAACTTAAACTCAGACTGATATCCTCTTTCACTCTGAATGAATGAATGAGTGAATGAATGAATGAAACCCAAGTTTTTACAGGCCTTTCTATTCTTAAGTCTGTTACTGAAACATGTTACATATTCTTATTTTCTTTATCAATTTTTTTTGTCAAACAGAAACCAGTATGAAACTAAAGATATATTATTTAAAATGTTATGTTTAAATAAAAGAAAAAGAAATCACGTGAAATTATTATACATTATAAAAATAACAGAGTCGTTTACTATTGATAATGATACCCTGCAAAAAGAATAGTCAGTGTGGTTTCAAAAGCACGAATCAGGAAGCGACTGCATGCGAACCACACTACTGCGGGATGTTTTAAAATATGTGACGTACAGCGGCAAAGAAGCACCCCCCTGTGTTGTCAACACTGCTTTTAGAAAGAGTGAATGTTTGCCTTTGCAGAAAGTAGCATCTGCCAAATGAAACCATCTAGTTCCAACCAATGCACTTTGTCATTTATTGCATCTCTTATAAATGTACCAATCATTGATGAGATCTGCTGTGAATAGCATGTCAAATAATGAGACCAGAATGTGATTGGTTAAATCCAATGACCTCAGCAGATTAAAGTCGTTCAAGTTTCTGAAAAGGCCTCAGTGTCCTTCAGCAAAGCATTGAATGACTACTTGGTGTGTCAAAGTACAAAAAGGGGTTTTTGTCCAAACACAGGCAGACCACTAGCCTGGCAAGCCAGACTAAATTATGTATTTATTTAGCAACGCTCCATTGATGGCTCTCGTCGTAAATCGGCTTCTACCTTTGACTTTTCAAACGATCTCCGCATGCTACTGGGCAACAAACAACGTGACATGCTCGCCGCAACGGATGTCAATGAGGCAGTCCGCAGAAGGTGAAAATACATCATTTTTATAAATAAAGGACTAAAATACATCTTTCTGCTCCTGGTTCTAATAAAGCCCAAGTCATATTAATCCAAAATGTATGCAAAAACTGTTTAAAATGAGTTGTCGCCATCTTGTTCCACTCCGTCACATCATCCTGCCCCCCAAACCAATAGAGAGCCTTGACTGGCCCACAAAGCCGATAGAGCACTGTGATTGGTCCACAATGGCGGCTCTTGTCTTGAACTGAACTAGAGGACCCGTGATGACACCAAACACAGCAAGATGTTTTAACAGTCGTTATTAGCCTGAGCTTATGAGGAGGTGCTACCTGAGGAATATTCAGGTAAGGGCAGAGTCGAAAGCAGGCATGGGTCGAAGCCAGATCAGGACGAAGCAGGTACAGGGAGCAGGCTGGAGACGTGGTCGTAGACAGGCTAGGGTCGTGGTGGCAGGCAGAGTTCTTGGCAATGGTCAGGTGTGGAAACGAGGTCAAGGGAATGTGATCAGGCAGGAAGGAAGGCTGGAAGATTTTCTGGCAAAAGTGTTCAATAATCTGGCACTGGATGGTTGGATGGCTGGTTCTTAAGTAGCAGGGGAAGCAGGTGTGTGTGATGAGCTGAGGAGTCAGGAGCAGGTGAAGTGGATGAAGCTGATGAGATGCAGGCTGGGATTGCGGTGGAAACAGGGTTTGGCTGGGGCTTGATGAGGGGACCAGGCATGAAGCATGAAGGCTGATGAGGTGAATGATGGTGCATGGAGGTCAAGGCATGGCAGGATCATGGCAGCTCTATTGGTTTGAAATACCAACAGAGAGGTGTGACTGGCCAGCCAGAATGCGACTGCAGAGGTTCTAATGGAGCGTTACCAGACCAAACTCTTGCTTTGCACAGTTTGGTCTCATTAGGCTAGCAGACCACTGCAAAGAGCCATTTTCTACATAGTCTCATTCTCATACCCCGCCCTGCGATGGACTGGCTCTCTGTCCAGGGTGGGCCCCGTCTACTTGCCCGTTGACTGCTGGAGATGGGCACCAGCCCCCCCGCACGACCTGCGTGGACGAAGCGGGTTCAGAAGATGGATGAATGGACGGATGGACTTCCCATACCCCCCACCCCCACCCCCCATGAAAAAATCTAACAAAAATCTAAGTCTTTTTGTACGGTGAGTGAATACACATAGTGAAATACAACCACCTGAAAACCTTTCACAAAATGTTTATTATATGAGCTTTTGAATTTGTGGTTTTCATAAGCTGTAAGCCATAGTCACAAATAAAGGCTTGGAATATCTGGCTTTGCATGGAATGAGTCTATGTCATATATTAGTTTCACCTTTTTTGAAAGGAATTACTGAAATAAATTAACTTTTGCAGAATATTTAATTTTTTTGAATTTCACTTGTCCACCGACAGAAGCAGAACTAGTGCAAAGAAACATGTAACTGACCCCACCGATATGCAGACCAACATCTGCTTACCCTCCTTCTCTTAGAACAGCGTTTCTCAACGGCGACAGTAGCGCCACCCAGGGGCGTTCAGACCCCACTAGAGGACAGTTAAAGTTTTTGACTGTTGAAGATGTGTTTTCGTGGTAACGGTGGGCGCTAATGAAGGACGATTTCAACCACACCCCAGATCTATTGGAGTAATACACCTGCAGTTGTTTGTCAACTGCCATGTAGCCACAAAGAAGAAGAAGAAGAAGATTTCAAACAGGATAATGTCTCAAACAAAGAAAAAGAGCCCTCAGTACAACATGGACTACTCCGGTATAGATGTATTCCTTCACCCCAGAATACAAATTACACAGAGGCCTCCTGGAGAGCCCAGTGAGATTGGGGGTCTATTTTGCCTCGGCCCCCAAAAAGCTTTGAAACGGCCCTGAGTGTGGAACTGAGTTTTGAAAGTAATCCTCCAACAAAGACTTCTGCCTGGCTTTCTATTTTTTTTTTTTCATGAGTTACTTTCGAACTATGCCAGTCAACGGGATCTACCATTCAGAAGAATAGCAGACTGCAGAGCCGCGCTAGTGAGGTGAAGTCACCGTAGCACGACTGATGAGCTCCACAGCAGCAGAGCACTCGAGCACGAATAAAAGACAGGAAGCACCAGAGAATTTGAGCAGACATGAACAATTGTGTGTATTATATTTTTTGGTATTGCCACTTTGAAAATATTGCTGTGGCCATGCACAGGATGGAACGCACAAACAATCAGCGCTCTGCCCCTCTCTGTCCTCTCTGCTCAAAAGAACCCCCGGTATGCTCAGAGTTCATATAAATAGTGTAATATAGGTAGAAACTGATCTTTGTGTGGGCTCCCCCCGGGTGTGTAAGTATAGGGCTTCTTTAAGGTCATAGGATGATAAGAATCTACACCAACGTGCAGCACAAAGCAGCAACGATTCAAAAGGAAAGGTGAAACACTTAAATGTTGCTGCTATCACTAATAATCTGACAGATTTTTACCATGAAACTCTAAATAGTGCACAATTACAATAAAGTCTCACAACTTTGTGTGTGGTGAGATGTATTTGATTTATTATGTAACAGTTTGAAGAGGTTATGATACAAGAGTAATGTCACGCATTAGTTTTATTTTGAAGAGGAATTCAGCGAGTGGAAAAGATTGTTTCTGGTTTCTGGTCAGAGGCTGTTGTGTTGTCCTAAGGAAAGTTTCTCTGTTACAAACTAATCCAAAAGGGTTCAGATGAAGGCAACTGGACTTCTTTGGTTTCTTGAAGACATTTTGATTCATATCTGAGGAGCTTTGTCAATTCTAGCAGAAACTACTGTGAGTACCCCCCTCTCTACCGCCTGATGAGTCGTTAGCCTCTATCGAGAGGGAGTCGTTGTGTTGATTAGATGCAGGGAGGTGTGACCCTGACTGAAACTGCTAAAACTGTAGCCCACTTTTAGCAATCAACAAGGAGATATTGTAGGCTGTTTCTTTTTTAAACATGTCTAGGGAGGCTGCGAGCAAGTAAACGACTGGATGCAGTCAAACTTCCTTCAACTAAACAAAGACAAGACTGAAGTTATTGTCTTTGGCAATAAGAAGGGTAGAATGGATGTTATTGCTCAGCAAGCCTCCAGGGGAATAAAGACAAAAACCCAGATGTTGGTGTTATTGTTGACTCAGACCAGAGCTTCTCTGGACATATTAAGACTATAACTAAATCAGCGTTTTATCACCTTCATCAAACATCAAGGGTCAGAGGTCTCATGTCCAGACCAGACTTAGAGAAACTCCTACATGCTTTTATTTCTATTCGGCTGGACTACTGCAATAGTCTCCTAACTGGTCTTCCCAGAAAAGCTGTGGAGCAACTGCAGCTTGTTCAGAATGCTGCTGCTAGAGTCTTCACAAGACTAAGGGAATGGAGCACATCACTCCTGTTCTTAGATCCCTACGCTGGTTACCAGTAAACCACAGAATAGACTTCAAAGTGCTCATTTATAAATCACTCAATGGCATAGGACCAAAATGTCCAATCTCATTCCTGCATTTACACCTAATAGGGCTCTGAGATCCCTTGGGAACAATCAGCTGGTAGAACCTTGGGTCAGAACCAAACACGGTGGAGATGCATTTAGCTACTATGCTGCTCACATATGGAATCAGCTTCCCCTTGACCTCAGATCAAACTTCTTTATGTTCCACACAATCTGTTGTCTCCCTATTAATCATCCCTGTTTATCGCTCAAATGATTAATTAATATATAAAAGTTGGTGATCATCTTTTAAACCTTCATGGGATAAATCACTACTACTACTACTACTACTAAACTTTATTTATGTAGTGCCTTCACATGGCCCAAGGACCAAACAAAGCGCTGCACAGCAGAAATAAACATTAAAAAAATAAAAACATATAAAACCATTTAAAAACCAACAAAAACATGCAGATAAAATCTAGGTGGGGCAGCAAAAAGTGCAAAGCCATCCGTTAATGAGACTCTTCTTGAATAAAAGCTAAAGAATAAAAGTGTGTTTTCAGCTGGCTCTTAAACTTGCCGAGCGTGGTGGCCTGTTTAACCCATGCAGGTAGCTCATTCTAGAGCCTCGGCCCCAGCACCGAGAAAGCACGACCCCCTCGGGATTGTAGTCTGTGTGTAGGAACGACCAAAATTCCTTGTTGTGCTGACCGAAGGTTCCTTGCAGGCACACGAGGATGGATCAAATCCACCAGATAACGTGGAGCCAACTCATGTAAACATTTAAAAACAAACAGTAGTGGGACTAGATTTCCCTCAATGTGGCCCCTGAGCTAAAATGAGTTTGACACCCCTGGCATATAGGGTGTCCCGATTCTCAAGTGCGGAAGTTGACCATGCCTCCTCTGCACCCTTAATTTGCACCACTTCACCCAAGTCCGCAGCGATGCGGACCTCGGGCAAGGGTATTACCCACAAGTCATTGCTGCGGGAGAAAAGGCTCACGTTCCTTTTCTGAAAATATGTATTTTCAAATGAAATCAATTAATTTTAGGATGATTAGTTGATACTCTAAATGTTTCTGACAAAGCAGCAATGAAGTGAAATTTATTTCACTTCATTGCTGCTTTGTCAGAAACATTCATTGCTTTGTTTGTTTGAAAGTTGTTACTAAAGGTTTTTGAAAAAAGTTTCACAGCGACCAGCATCATGGCATGCGTTGCAATCGATGATGCAATGCTTCCTGTCTCAATTCTGCAATTATTTGCACACTTGTGTACTACGCATTCGAACCCTACTGCGCACTTTCTCCAAGTGCACGTTGCTGAAAACCGCAGGGTGCAGTGCAAGTGTTGAGACTGGGCCTCTGCTGTGACTCTCCTATATTTAAAGGTGCGATCCATTTCTTGTCATCATCCTTGAGATGCCCCTATTAGAGTTCAGCTGTGTTTGATTATACCGATTGGACTTGATTAGAAAAGTACTAAACTTTTAAATTTTTTGTCATTTACAACAGAAAATGCATCCTCCTCATAGTTGTGTGTTAGCCTGGCCTGCCAGACTCATCCTGTTTAATTCTACACAGAGAACTCTTCCCATAAGGCAGCATGGGGCTTTTAGCCACCATTACAATACTGAAGTTTTACAAATGTGATGAATTACTTGCTCATTCTCTTTCTCTCTCTCACAAGTACACACACACACATTTGTTTGTGTGGCCCTCCACTGACTTCCATTCATTTTAGTGACTCCACTAACCCTAACCAACTGGATTCACACAAACATTTTTTCTACTAAATTCCCAAGATGTTCATCTTAAAAACTGTTGGAACTAGAAATGAAAATCAGGAATGGATTAACCAGACCGAAGAGCATTTTTCTAAAACATTTGTTAAAATCATATTTAAGACATGCAGCCTTAGCAAAGATGCAAAAGTAAAAACTTTCACTAATGATTTATTTATTGTGATAATGCACAATGCGGATTGTGTCCGAGATCATCAAGGTGGACGGCGAATTGTGAGTGCCGGTCTCTGTTGAATACTTCCTTTAGCTGGCTCTGCAGGGCGTCGGTTCTCCATGCAGGGTGAGCGTTGGACTGGGAAACCACCAGACTAACTCCAGCTGTGGTTACAAAGTAGTCCCCCGCCCAGTTAGAGGTACCTGAGTAGCAAAACAGCATCATCTGGTCAATAATTTACTACAATAAAATACACCTGCTGCTTTCTAAAAGAAAACAACAAACCCACCAATGTATGCAGTTTTATAAGTCACCATGTACTTATTATGGTTTATTCTGGTAAATGGAATGTCAGACTGGTTTCCCACTGGGACAATGAAGAGTTTCTGAAAAAAAAAAAATGAAAAGATGATTTCTAAGTAAGCAGCTGGACTAAATCTGACAATGTGCCATCTTACTATATGGATGTGGATATGATGATAAGGGTAGTCCAATGAGGCCAGAGACTGAAGGAAAGGCAACATGGCTGGATTAGAGTCCCGCCCACAGCTGATGAGCACCCTGACCTTAACCTTCCTTTCAAACACAGCTGTCCTGATTGCATCGTCCATAAACGGCCAGTATCTGAATCAAAACCAAAGCTGGGATATCAAAGAAAACGGTTCACAATAAAAGGAAAACTGATTTTAGGAGGCTCACTTTTGGGGCTTTTCGAAGAATATGGTGGGAAAATACTCCATGACGGCAACATCAACAAATTTCTGAGCCTCTGAGATTGAGGAGAGAATCGCCTCCAGGTCCTGGGTCCTCGACTTAGGACAGAAGGATGTTGGAGAACCCTGAAAGGAAAGAACATTTAATTCACAGTTATCAGGGGCGGTTCTAGTAAGGGTCCAGGGTGGGCCCGTGCTTAGCTTAGCTTAGATGAGCGAGAAGAAAGATGGCAGCGTGTCTCCAAAGGGGTCAGTGGTTTATTTTCTGTTCTGTTTACCAACAGAAGTTTCATAGGTGATAACTTGTTCTAAAGGTTAAACAACTGGAAATGTGCACCTCATTTCCACTAATGACTCTAACCCAAGGTGTGTTCTGAAATCATAGCGCATAAAAATAGAATCAAAGCATACATTTTGCGGCATGTAGTGAGGAAGCGTGCCCATCAACTACAACGGTGGCTAAATGATACGCTTTGCGGACGTTACGCGTCCGGTGGAAAGGCCTGGGGTCTCATTTGTCAAACATTGCGTAGAATCCTTACTAAAACGTACTTAAGCTCAGCAAAAAAAATGTACTTACGCCAAGCAGGTTTGTGATCTATCAAACATGGAGTACGCACAGCTGCACGCAATCTCCGCTTCATAAGTCAGAGACTAACGAGAAAGTTTCTCAGCTGCATTTTAGTCACATCCCGCCCTCACCGCTCCCACTTACTGCCATAAATAGTCAATGCAAAGTGCCTTGTGGATCTCATGCATATACATAAGCCGGCTGTTGTAGCGTTCCGCCAATGACATGGCGACCGTAGATCAAGGCAGATCAAGCAAGCTCTATTTCACAGAAGCAGAAATTGAGGTACTTGTGGGTGAGGTGGAGAAATGAAAGGAAGTGCTTTTGCAAAACAAATAAGAGAAAATCCACGGAGTGGCACAGCGTTGCTGAAGCCGTCAATGTTGTAAATTTTTCAGAGAGATCTGTGTCCAATTGGGATTAGATCCCCAGACTGCCGAGCGAAAGTCACACTTGCTAACCAGTCAGCCAAACAGAGATCTCCCCTATTCAACTAGCCATGGTGCATGATCAATCGGGTCACAGTGACAGGACACACCCTGTCACAGACACATGATATTCTGCATTCTGTATTCTGTGCTTCAGGCTGTGTGTGTGTGTGTGTGTGTGTGTGTGTGTGTGTGTGTGTGTGTGTGTGTGTGTTCTGACCATACGTGTGTGTGTGTGTGTGTGTGTGTGTGTGTTCTGACCATACGTGTGTGTGTGTGTGTTCTGACCATACTTGTGTGTGTGTATTCTGACCATATATGTGTGTTCTGACCATACGTGCATGTGTGTGTGTTCTGACCATATGTGTGTGTGTATTCTGACCATGTATGTGTGTGTTCTGATCATATGTGTGTGTGTATTCTGACCATGTGTATGTGTTCTGACCGTGTGTGTGTGTGTGTGTGTGTGTGTGTGTGTGTGTGTGTGTGTGTGTGTGTGTGTGTTCACTAAGGCTGGACACTGAACAAAGGGGCTAGCCTCTCCAGAGAAGACTACAGCAACCTCCCCGAGCAGAACCCAGAGTACATCACTGTGGCAGACACCCAACAAAGAGCCTCAGGTCTGAAGAACTGGACAGCTCCAGGACCTGACATGATCCACCTAAGAAGCTCACTGCACTCCATGAGTGTCTGGCAGCACAGATGAAGCAGCTGCTAAAGGATGGGACTCACCCTGAATGGCTAACTGACTTGGCTAATACCAAGGAGACGCCCTGTCAACTAGCCATGCTGTTCTGCAGAGGTCAGATCCCCGTCTACCAGATAATCCACAAGACTGGCCATGGACAGCACCTCCTCTACATGGAAGACCTCGATCTCGTCATCCATATAGAGGCGGTCTAATCTTTAGGTGTTTGAATCGCACTTAGTCCGACCGCCTACCTGAGAGACCATGTTGTCATGGAGACCCTAACAGGGGCTAATCAACCAGACTACACAGCTTCCAGGAATATGGAGGTCCTCAAACCCTCCCACCACAATAAGGTGGTGATTCTGCGGGAGGGAAGGGTTTTTTTTTGGCTTTTTTTGTGTCATTTTATTGTTTTTTTTGTTGTTTTTTTTGTGTATTTTATATATATTTTATTCTATTTCATTTTATTTGATAGAAAAACATTTTTACAAAAATTTTAGTTGTTGTTCTTGCGTCTATTTCTTCTACTTGCTTGTGAAATCTAAACAGCTTCTCGGTTCTAAACAGCAAGTGGGCCTAAACTATATGTGTACATCCACTTTCTACTAGAGATTTTATCGTTTTTACTTCCTAAGTGAAAAAAGTTAATTTTCTTCTTAAACACCCCCCTCTTGTTCATCCCTTCAGGTGGTTTCCAGATGTGACTGACGCTTTAGAATTGCTTACTTGTGAGGATTCTGCATCTCTGCCAGAAACCAGAGAACTCCGAGTTTTGGCTCCTGTGACCGAGCCTCCACTTTTATTTACTCCTCAGTTATTTTCTGCAGTCACTGATAATTTATCTTTAATCTCTAATCCCTTATTTTTCCTTTGATGATGCGAGTGTGGGTCGTACGAGACCCTAGAGGACATGCTTGGAAGCGCTTCATCCACACTTGACTTCTATGAAGATTTTCCATCTTCGTCCTCACCTGAACTTATCTTTGAAACCAGAGATGATTCAATGTTACTTTCTTCTCTTCTCTTAGGTGTTTTACTTCTCTTAGCTAAATCCCACACCGTTTGAACTGTATTTTTTATCTCATTTTAACCCACCGGCTAATTCTTCATCCGTGTCTGACGGATCTTTGTTTGCATCATCAGGCTTGACAAACGCATTTTAATCACTTTCCTCTGAGGCTGAAGGTCTTTCATCCTCGTCCTCACTCAGTTCCTCTTCTGAGCTGAAGGACAAGCTAGAAGGAGCCACGTCCTCTCAGAAAATATTTTGTAAACCAAACTCCAACAATAGTCTGGCTTCCATTTCATCTAGCTTCTTTAGTGCAGCCCTCAAATCTATAGGGTCCAGGACATCGTCTTCTGAGTACTGTTGATATAAAGTGGAGTTACCCTGTGGAAACAGCAACTTTCCATTTTAGAACATTTTGAAATCGTTAAAGTTTGGTCGTATATGGACAAATTTAAAAGGCCTTTATTTTGAAACGCAACATCAGAATGACTTGATATTGATACAGTATCACTGTGGGGTTGTGTACTGTTGATATAAAGTGGAGTTATCCTGTGGAAACAGCAACTTTCCATTTTAGAACATTTTGAAATCGTTAAAGTTTGGTCGTATATCGACAATTTTAGAGTCAAGAGTCAAGAGTCATTTATTGTCATATTCTCCACATGTGCAGGACATACAGAGAAATGAAATTCAGTTTCAGCACACACAATTCAAAGATCAGACATACGTGGGTAAGACACATAACAAGAATTGGTGACTGCGGTCATTCGCAACATGAGTCGCGCTACCTTAATAGTTAGATGAAAAGGGTGTTACATGAGGAAAGTTCAGGGAGGGGAAAAAAAGGCATTAACAGGGTTACACCAGCAGGGTGTAGCACTCCAATGCAAAAAAACACCCGACATGGAAGCACAGACAGCACGTGTACAACATCAGAGTCCAATGGGGAGGTGGGGGTGGGCGGGATCCTGAAGCCTCCAATGGGAGCTGCCACTGCGGCGCATCGACCAGCTGCAGAACAACAGGTGGGAGGGAGAGATAAGGAACAGAGAGCACATTGAGGTCCCTGCAGATATAGCCTGAAGGGAGAGGGTGAAGGTCGGGACACAGCATCTGTCGGCATTCCTCCTTTTTGTGGGGGTGTGTTGAGGCAGCCTTGAGAGGCTGCTATGGCGTCAGATAAGGATAAACATAACTTTGTTTAGGGTAGACAGAGATAATCTTCCCCTCCGTCTTGTAGTCTCTAAGTGGTCATTCATGTCCACCAGTGAAGCCAATTTTACATTCCACATCCCTGCATCGTCCGGCGACCCTCTCCGAGATCAAATCCATCTTGCGCACTAACACAGGCAACGCCGCAAGGACATTGTCCAGCTTACGGTTCACCTCGAGTAACGTCCCAGTCTGTGAGGTCACCGCACGAGCGGCACATTCCGTGGGTACGGGTCGCACTCCAATCGCTCCCGTCTTCCCAAATTTCCAGAAAACCAGATATCCTCCCACTCCAATCAGAAGAAATCCAGTGATCATCAGGCCGAATATCCACAAATCTTCCACGTCCTCGATGGACAGCTGAGAGAGGCACACGATTCGCCAGACCTCCCAAGAATCGAGTGCATATCCCGATGCGAATGTCCCCTCGGGACAGGTGGGAGCCCCCTTCTCCGTTCTCAACGTAGAGAAAATTTTGTCAATCACGTTGAATGACCAATTAATTAAGTCCATATTTCCAAAAAGAGAGTAGTGGTTTCAGGAGAATTGCAGAGAAGTGCTCTGTAGGCAGACAGGACAAGAGCCTTGGGGAAGCCGATAAGGGAGCTGAGAAAAAAAGCGTCTGTACTCTCTGAAGGCTGGAGAAGAAGAAAAAAGGCCTTTATTTTGAAACGCAACATCAGAATGACTTGATATTGATACAGTATCACTGTGGGGTTGTATACTGTTGATATAAAGTGGAGTTACCCTATGGAAACAGCAACTTTCCATTTTAGAACATTTTTTAAATCGTTAAAGTTTGGTCGTATATCGACAATTTTAAAAGGCCTTTATTTTGAAACGCAACATCATAATGACTTGATATTGATACAGTATCACTGTGGGGTTGTGTACTGTTGATATAAAGTGGAGTTATCCTGTGGAAACAGCAACTTTCCATTTTAGAGCATTTTGAAATCGTTAAAGTTTGGTCGTATATGGACAAATTTAAAAGGCCTTTATTTTGAAACGCAACATCTTGACTCTCTTGACTCTTGATCGCTGCTTTCATATTCTGGTTTTCCCAAAGTGGATAAACTGTCTTCTGTTTCTCCGTAAGAATTTTCAACATTCATTTTCAGAGAGAGACGATTCGTCCCTTCATCGTCTGTAACCGATGGTTCGACGTCTCTGTATGTTGATTTTCCGGGTCCAAGACTATTAAAATCAGACTCTGGTTGTTCTAAAGAGGATAAATCCTCTTTTTCTGCGTCTCCATAAAAGTGTTTATAAGTGTTTAAAACCGCTTTAGTAATCAAAGCACCTGCAACCACCCCAGTAACGGCAAACATGGCCGTACGAGGTGAAAAGACATTCCCGAATCCACGCATCCTTCTAGCTAGGCTTAGCTCGACTGACTGACGGAGTGGGTTCTAGCGCGCTATTTATAGGCTGGCGATGACGTCACAAAGGGACGTGATCACGTGATCAAAGCGTAGAGAGGATCAAAGGATGGAGAGGAGCACGCAGACGTGATCAAAGGATGGAGAGGAGCACGCATGCGTGATCAAAGGAGAGGAGCATGCAGACGTAGCCAGCAAGCTAAAGAAGCTGCGTCACGTGCGTCTTCAGCAATTCGTGAGATCATCATACAGGTGACTTAATTTCCTTTACAAACTTCAAGGAATCACGTGTTCATCTGTTTCATGTTTTTTTTACCCTAATCAACGGAATGACTGTGGTTCACATTACATTATTACCTTGTAGATTATTAGAATAAACGAAATTAATTGAGCTTTTTTAATTAGATCTTATAACTTCCTTGTGAGCATAAAGTGGGTGTAAAAATGAAAGCAGGTTGTTTAGGTTAAAAAAATGTGCATTTGTTTATTCAACATAAGCAGGTATGAAAATGTCAGTTATTGTTATTTTAATTATTCGGATTTTCCCCGCAGGACCACGACCATTAACAAGTCCCTTTGTCAGACATTTAATTACTGAACTGTTACATGTAGAGTTTACTACTGATAACCTCAAACAGGCCCGGAGTGGCTAATCGGGGCCTGGACCGCAAGGCCCGGTGTTGTTTTTTGTTTGTTTGTTTGTTTGTTTTGGACCGGTGCTGAGTCATCACGCCACTGGGCTGATCCCTAAGACAACCTACCTGCTGAAAGGGCCTCTCATGTCAGGTACAAAAACAAACACGTAATGTTTACCAACTCGTCCGTTTTTGTCTTCTTCTCTTTTTGTGATGGGGTAGGGTTCAGTCATGGCTTTGATCAGACGCCGCTACCGCGCTGTCCCCAGGCCGCCTCTGCCTTTTTTCTGCAGATGCTTCCAGACGGAACACCTCAGGAGACTCCGGGTGGGAGAAGCTGGACTCAGGTCGAACACTCTAGAAACAGACGCCACTAAATGTGCAAAAACGGGAATTTTTCACTGAAACGTGCTGTTTCCGGAGTCAGCAGCAAGACCCAGCAGCATCAGCAGGTAGGATGACTCACTGAGGGAATATCATGAGAATGACCGCTCTATTAAAGCGGTCCGGATGCTGGCTCTGTCCGGTTCTGTCCGGACGGTAAAGCCAGGGGTGCAGACTCTCCCAGATCCACGGTGCAATTCAACCTGACATCAGTTATCTTTATTTTCATATGCATGAATGATCATGAGGAATCATCTGGACAAATGGGAAAGAAAAAGATCTAGAAAAGGAAAATGGAAAATGTAGGAGAAAATGAGGATGAACTTCTTTAGTAAATGTTCACTGATGAGTTTTCATGTTTGTGAAATTACAAGTGAGGTCACACACAAGTTGTGTTTTCATAAAACAGTGTTTTCATCTGAAAATAAGTCAGGGTTTTATTTTAACTTCTCAGAGGTGCAGCTGGATGATCTTCTTCTGTGGCTCTAGCAGGCTGCCAGACATTTATTATTTTCTAGTTATTGAATTAAATAATAATTATATGATGAATGTTTTCTAAATCAAAGTTTTATTAAGTTATTAAATCAGACACATCAACAGGTGGTCATAATAATCAGATTGTTGCCAGTCAGTCATTGTTACCCAAAGCTCTTCTGTTTCATTTATAAACAAATCCTAATTCTTCTGATTTAATTTGTATTTTCTTTGTTTTTGGAGTCAAATATTCATTTCATTTCTCAAAAATAAACATTTACAGGTAAAAACTTTTCTTATCTATAAAATGGTTAAAGATTACCACACATGGCTTCCAGTATCACATTTAATGCAATGGGGTTAAAGGTCCACAAGATGGCGATAAATCACTTTAAAATGAACCATGATCAAACCCTAAAGAATATTTTTTTACTTGGCCTCCATAAATAACATTTGCAGACCTTCTGACTGAACACATTTGCTCTAATGACATTTGACATAACTTACTGGCTAACAGATGAAGCAAAATTTGCAATTTGTGACATTTGCAGACAATGAAAGAGTGGATCTGAACAGGCTTGAGTTTCATTAGGGGAGTTCCTCCTGGCAGCCATAGCTAAGAGACGATTCAGATCATCTGAGCCTGCAGCAAGCAGGCTCTTAAAGCTGACTCTTATTGATGAAAATGACGTGTCAGCTCAAGTCCACATGTTGGATTTAGTTCAGGGTTAACGTTTTAAAATGATATTACCTGCAAACATGATGCCTCAACTTCAGTTTTAATCCACAGAGTTTCAGCCTTGCAAACACAAAAGTAGTGAGTCATGTGTTTTATAATAGAAGATTATATTCGTGGGACGTTGTTGAGAACCAGAGAAGTCATTGAAAGGCCTCTGACAGTTTTGAAAAGACTCTGATTCAAGGCCACAGTTTGATTCTGCCTCCAGCTGGGTATTGTGTGGCTTTTAGGCATAATTGCTCCTCAATTTGAGGTCGTTTTTGGTCCTTTAACGATTGTTTCTGTGTGATTTAGAAAAAATTTCAGCTTATTTTGAACTAAGTTGGGTTTATTTAGTGACAACGTTTTTGATTTATGCATGTCTGCGTGCATCTGTTTTAAAAAAGATGATCACTATTTATTGTTTCCCTACGAGTCTGCATGCATCATTTGCTAATTTAGGCCATGCATCATAATTGTATTCTATTTTCAAATGTTTAAATTTATTTTATGTCTCATCATGAATAATTGTTGCACCTCTTTGGAGGCAGACATCTTTTTATGTTGAGGCCTTTGTCGCACATTTATGGTTTGTATTTCTTCAGAATTGTCTCATTTTAGTCGTCTACACACTCCAGATAAGTCACACTGGTTGTTTTATTACTGTTGATGATTTCTGGAATTGTGGGTTTTTTGCAAGGATAATTTTGTTTTAGGAGTCAGATATAAGGTTCATTTCTAAGGAAAAAAACAAAAACAAAAAAAAGCATTTAGACTTATAAAGTAGGTGAACTGTGAATAAAAAAATTCTTACCTCTTGTTTAGATTTTGCAAACAAACTGCAAAATAAAACAAAAATTTATAGAAAAAACAAACTGCAATGTCATTAACTGTCATTGCAGCCATTTGCTAAAATTAATTATTTATTTTCTTATTAATGTCAGCAGCACATACTGACAAAAAAACACAGCATTTTAGAAATGTATGCAGATTTGTTAAAAATACTGAAATATCAAATGGCCCAAAGCATTCAGACCCTTTGGCTCAATCCCAATATTCACACTTACAGCCTCGCGCCCTTCATTTGCGCGCTCCCGGCAAGGGCCTGGCCTGCCGGACAGAGTGCAGAATTAAACAGGAGTCTGACAGGCCAGGCCAGCCGAGGTGTGCAAGTGCGTAGGGCAGGGGTGTCAAATATGCGGCCAGCGGGCCGGATCCGGCCCGCAAGCGGGTTAAGTCCGGCCCGCGAGATGGTTGTGTAAACTTTATTTTCATACTTTACAATGTAGAGTGAAAATAAACATATCTTTGTGAGCAAGTTTTCTCTGTAATGAGTATAAATAAAACAAAGCTGCACTCAAGGCTCACACAAGAACTTGAATCACATCCTGAAGTTGGCCGCCACTCAGGATGTGACTTCTGATGTTGATGTGCCGGTGAAAGCTAAAAGATGTAAAGTAAAATTAGTCAAATATACTTTAGTGCTGCATGAAACTGATCTAGCCATGTGATCTGTAAGCTCTTTGAATCACTAAGGAATGTTTATTTATTGATTGATTTTTTGTTATTTTTTTCAAATTTTCAAGTACACTTCAGGTGTTGTACTTGTACTATTTTGGATACACTGTCCTCAGGCTCCAGCTTTGTTTTATATTGATTGTATTAATACAAAGGAAACAATCTGAAGTTGTTTTTAATTTACCGGTCTGGCCCACTTGGGTCTAGATTTCCCTCAATGTGGCCCCTGAGCTAAAATGAGTTTGACACCCCTGGTCCAAGGAGTCTCCACTTCATTTTTTTCGGTAAGTTAAAATCTATATTTGTATTTTATGTCACTGCCGCCTTTAAACCAGCTGTTTACCGAAGTAGCTAGCTAACTATCAGTTTAACATGTAGCATGTACTGTTTAACCATGAAATTTAAATGTAAAATACGATAAAATAATTAATAGGGCATATTTCGATGGGTAAAAGGGCAAAACCCAGTGCATTTAAGATAAAAATGGGTTGAAATATGACCGCTTGGAGGGACACTTGTGTGTTCCATTGTTCCATCCGGAACTCCGCAGCGGTCAGGCCGGGCAGCCTGACCGATGCAGCGGCTAGCTTCTGCGCGGGCTGACCGCTCGTGTAGCTCTCGGACTCTGAGACAGATCTGACCGTGGGGAAACCGGAGTACCCGGAGGAAACCCACGCATGCAAGGGGAGAACACGCAACTGCACGCAGAAAGGCCGCAGCCGAGTTTCAAACCTGCACCTTTCATGCTGCGAGGCAACAGTGCTAACAACTGTGCCACCATGCAGCCATTGATGCCCGAATGTTGTTCCTAACATCAGACACTGGTCCTCCATGTAGGTATCCACCATATAGATCAGGAGAGGGGCAGTTTCAGGAGTTCTGGTCTGCTTCTGGTCCAGCTGCTTCTTTAGGTGTTGCTATGATCGTCCATTAAGAGGTCTGTTTATAGGTTCATCATCCATTTTTGTCTGACGGTCCCTAATCCCAGCCTCTAATCCCATTCCAGCAGCTGTTTTCCTGGTTGAGACTGCAGGTGTTCTGTGGCAGTGAGTGAATCCTCACATTAAGGAGGTTAAATCATCCAGACTGGAGGCTCAGAGCATGTAAACACAAGGTGTTTCCACAGGGATGCTATAGATTTGTTAAGGGTTAATGTTCCTTAATCCCTTCAGGCTTTGTCACAATCTAGACAGCCTCTCCAAAGTGTTGGGAAGGGAACGCCGTGATGTTTCCTTCACTCGGAGTCATATAGACAGCATGATGGTTTGTGTGATCCGCACGGTTTCACTTACACCCCTTTAATGATCAGGCTGTTGTTATTATTTTTATCAGCTGATAGCAGTTAAAATTATGGTAAAAAAAACTTTTATCTGTTTTTGATAACTTAATGCCCAGGAAGAGCATCTTCTCTATACATTAAATATAACCCAAATGTTTTATTATGAGCAGATCTGATGAAGGTGTAGACAAGCAGTCTGCAAAGTAAAACTTGTTTAGAGTCCAAACTCTTACTAAAGCTTTTGAAAGGAAAAAATGGTTGAATTGTGAGAAATATCCACAGCAGGGGAGCAAGACCTCTGAAAAATGTATATTTTCTCTGAATTCATAGAATAATGTGAGGATTTTGGGAAAAGTTGGGATTCTGAGATTAAAACGTAAATCTATCTAATCATAATTCTGGCAGTTTTTGTGTCCTTCTGCTGTGGAAAGTCGTGCAACATGACGATACTGAGAAGATGCTTAAAACCTGTATTTTTATTCCATCCATAAATAAAATCATGAGCTATTTTTTAATCCAAATTTGATCCAAAGGGCCATCGTTGGTTCCAGACCCGTTCTAGAACATTCCTTTAATCTTAAAGTCATCATCAGTTTCTTCCTTTTAACAAATATTTATTTGTTAAAATATTTAATATTTATAACTGGAATATTTGTTCCTCCCTCTCCCACTGCAGTTAGTCCTGTCCTGCAACCCTGTTTTTGCAGCTTAGTGAAGCCAACCATCACCAACCTGGGGGTGGTTTTGGACCCAGAGATGCGGATGGACTCCCACATTAGCCAGGTGGTTAGATCCTGCTTTTTCCAGCTTCGCCAGCTACCAAAGATGAAGTCCATCCTGAAAGACGTGTCATATTTTCTCCCCAAGCCTGACCTGACCACAGATATACTGCAGCTCGGTGAGTTGGTAGATAGTGCTTGATGTTAGAAGTCTGTATGCCATCAAATAAACTCGCTCTTTTTTGGGGGGGTGAGGCTTATATTGCAGTACGCTCGAGTCAGTAATTTCCGGTAAGTATTTTAAAGCCATATACTTAATTAGTTCTTTGTATGAAGTTTTCCTCTAGGTGATCCAGAGAGGCTTGACCTTTGGGTGAGCAACCAAAGAAGAGAGTGCTGGACTCCAATTCATTCTCCCGCTTGTGCAGTGAACACTTTGAGAGTCATCACTTCACCACGGACTCCAGGGTACAAACACATTACTTCATATTTTGGTTGAGATTTAAAAAATTGAAGCATTAGCTGTATAACATACCGACGTTACATTGCTGTGTAACTAGAAGAAAATCTTCCCCACCCTTGAATTGTCTGTGACTAGGGCTGTTTAGATGGGAAACAATCATGTTATTAATTTCCATCTAATTCTATGGTTAATTACTCAGAGAAACAAATTAATTTTTGGACAGTCTTTAATGTGTAACTTTATGTATTGGGATGAATGACAAATATTCATGTTAAACTAAAACGTTAGGCATTTGGGGGGAAAACAAAATAATAAACATTATACAGATGTCAAATAAATCAAACTGTAATTAAACTATATATTTTCAAAGTCTCAATTCTGGATAAAATCCAGCATGAAGCTGGATGAGAAGCATGAATCAGGCTTAAGATCAACCCTCCTATATTCATGAAACCAAAGAAGTCCAATTCCCTTCTTTAAAAATCCATTTGATGTCATACTGAACAACTGTTGTATTTGATTCTAATTTGAATGATTCTGTTTCAGGTGGAAATGCTGTGTGAATCCTGTGTCCTGTGGCCCATGACCTGTGTCAGCCTTGCTGAGTTCTCTGTAGCAAGGTTTTCTGGTGCTTGTGGCCGTTCCAGAGTGCACTTGGTCCTTGGCGGTCTAACACTTCACATCCCAGCACACGCACGAACACATGCTTGTTGATGTTTGTTGTTCATGATGTTTGTGGTTCATGGTTTACATGTTTATAGTTGTTCATCCCACGTTTTCTTGATGACTCTTAGAAATGTTTCTTCACAGGTGCAGCTGCTGGTTGCTGTTTTTATTTTGGTTTCCTAGTTGTATTAATTTTTCCTCCTATTTACTTGTTTATCCTCTATCAGCAGTCTTTATTCCAGATTGGTTCAGCATTTACATGCTGATGTGGCGATACATAACCCAAACCAATATTACTCAAGGGGAACCTTGTACACATTAAGGCTCCTCTTGATAGAGCAAATCTGTTCAGCACATTCTGACAGACAGACCATTCTTCTGTCATGTTGCTGTACAGCAGTGGTTCCCAAACTTATTTAGCCGCGCACCCTCTTCTATGTCCCGACCATGTGCCCCCCCCCCCCCCCCCAGCCCCCACATCAGGGCATGGCTCTATATATATATATATATATATATATATATATATATATATATATATATATATATATATATATATATATATACAAACAGACAGGGTTAAAAAAATTCCCCACCACTTTCATTTTTTAAGTAGTAAACATTCGATACCATTACAATTTCCTTTGATTTCATTTTAAATAAATGAAATATTAAATAAATATTTAGAGTGCCCAGGTAGCACATAAACAATGCAATTTAACGGTTTTCTTAAAGTAGGAACGTTTAACCTGTGCGGTCAGAGCGCTCTCCTTCCTTCTGCTCTGCGTAAACCTGAGCTGATCACCTACTTGTGCGTAATCAAATGTCAATAGGGGACAAGATATAGCCATGAGGTTCACTTTCACCTCAGACCGACTTATTGCTGTTTTATGGTGTGGCTGAATCTGCGATCCGCTGCCACGCGGACTGGAATAACAAATGGTGCAGTAACAGGACTTGTGGTCAGGTTCATGAGGAGTCACTGGCTGTAGCGGACCCGACTCATCCCAGAAGCTAATATCTTAATTTGACCTTGAATGAAAAATAACCTCTTAAAAGTTTTTATCACGGTGGAGGCAGCGTTCATTTCTGCCTTCAGTCTGATGGCGCGCCGGAGTTAAAGCAGCGTGCGCGCTTATTGAATCTCTGTGTGTGTGTGTGTGTGTATATGTGTGTGTGTGTGTGTGTGTGTGTGTGTGTGTGTGCGGCACAGCTCCATGAGCCGCTCAAGTCACCGCTTCTCGTTATTGGCGCTATTAAAACCAATGTTGTAAAATGACTTCTGCCCAGCCCAGATGTGCTCACTTGTGCACCCGTGAGCCGTGGTTCCGCTGGAACGCGTCTGACCTCTGACAGACACACTCTGAACTTCAGATCTTCAGCGCGCAGTTAATAGCCTGAATGGGAATCATTTCTTGTTATTTTGTTACATCCACAATGTTCTGTGTGTGAGGTTTACAATGTCAGAACACCTGCATGAGACAGGTGTTAATTACAATCTGCCAGAATGACTCACCACCTTCAGATTTATCCAACACCGTTAAAAATGATCAAATACGGAACATATCGGTGTGCGCAGGCCAGTGTACTGGAGCTAGGCGCATTGTTATTATGAAGCCAGGGTACATGTGGAGGACACGCGCGCACGCAAAAATATACTTGTTTTCAATTGCATTTATTGGGCCCACTTACTTTTTCTTTGGCCCACCCACAAATGAGTGTCTACGCTAATGGTGACATATGACAGACTTCTCTGAGCTCCGCAGCCATTACACTTTTCACCTTGCGCACCCCCTAGCGGCAGCTCGCGCACCCCCTAGCGGCAGCTCGTGCGCACCACACTTTGGGAATCCCTGCTGTACAGGACATTTTTTGAATTTTTCTTTTTAAAGATAAGTAGGATTACATTTAAAATGCAATACTTTCACATTATCATTTTCCCACACTTTCTGTTTACCTGTATTTTGTTGTTTTTCAATAAAGAATGACTAATTATTTAAGTTTGTTTTTTGTTGCACACAAATATCTACAAAGCTAATGTTTACCAAACAAGTATGATTGGGTTTTGCAATACGGCACTCTGTTTATTTTAGTAAGATTTTTAAACCAAGTAAAGTTAGTAAAGAACACATTTCTATTGGCTGCTAAGAAACTGTTGGGATTTAAAATGGGCCTGTTGTACAAATAACTTGTAAATGATTATTCCTCACTTTGTAGTCTTAACCAAAGAAATTCCAGTAATTGAGCAAAAACATTTATTTTTTACACTACATTTTATAAAACAACAGGGCACAAAGTGTCGACACATTAAAAAAAACGTAAAATATTAAAAGGTTGTCTCCGAGGGTCTCTGCAGCTCTCTGGGCACCACGCCTCACGTAGCTGTCTCCAATGATCCAAATGGCTATGGAGAAAAAATAACAGGTTTGTCATAATTGTTTAAAGAACAAAACCATACATGAAGTGGTCAAGGCAGGTATTTGGAACTTACACTTGCTGCGTTGTGTAGCTGATGTTGGAGACACACTGGCTGCCATGTGACCTTTAAACAGATCAAAAAGCTCTTTTCCATCGCCTGGTCTGGGACGGTCAGGTCTGGGTATTATGGACCGGTATGTACCGGTATGGGTCTAGAAGTTTTCTGGCAAGCGTTTCTATCACATTCCAGGCTCCAGTAACTAGGCGGGGTAGCGTAATGCGTCACGCGCGATGTGTGCCTTAACGTCACACAGCGCGACGAGATCGCGCCAAAACACAACAACAATGGAGTCCAGTCACCAGCGCGTTCTTTCTGTTCTTGGTGTTTGGTATATTCTTTACACCCACATCACGATAGCGTTTAGAGCTATGCTGTGCGCATCGAGGAGGAGGGCAGCTGAAAGGCGACGACGCTTTCTGAAATTAATATCGGACACAAGGCATAACTTTCTACTGTTGAGACAAAGACGGAGGCGCCAGGTGGTAAGTAACTTCTAATGCTGTATTACATGTCGTTATAATCTCTGAAGGGGTGTCTAGGGCAACTATCAAAAAACAAAAACAAAAAAAAAAAAAGCACCAAAATCAAATGGTTTGGTTGTATATTGGTCATTTAAGACATGCTAAACATGAAAGGCCAACACCTAACTAAGTTTCAAACAGCTTCTGCACTCATGGTGATGCTAGTCAACAGGAGGGCCTGAATCCTTCACTCTTTACGTCCTGGGCATGTCATAGATAAGTTGTGCAGCTGTACTGAAATTATTATAATTAATTATATAGGTAATTACAAGCAATACCACATTTGTGCATTTTATAAAGTGAACAAAACATAACCAGTCACTGGTAGTGCCATAAAGAACAGCTGTTATTTTAACCTTAAACAAATTCTATTGATGTGAACTTTATGTCTATAACCATACTGTTTCAATCTTTTTCACAGCACTATTCTTTTTACTTTTACTGTGTTATGACTGTTTTTTTTTTTAGTTGGCTCTTTTGAATCAGCGACGGCAACCAACTGTGTGGGCCTTCAGCCGTGCCAGTGCCTTCTGGGATGTGACCATGCCAAACTTCCCTCCGTCAGATTGGATAGCTCATTTCAGAATGTCAGAAGAGACCTTTTCATATCTTTGTTCCAAGCTCCGTCCAGCCATGCAGAAGAGGAACACCAACTTCAGAGCCTGCGTGCCACTCAGGAAAAGAGTTGCAATTGCACTGTGGAAGCTTGCACCTAACAGTGAATACAGGAGCATCGGGCTTCTTTTTGGTGTCAGCACGACCTCTGTGTGCCGCTGTGTGCAGGACTTCTGTAAGGCTGTCTGTAAACTTTTGCTTGCCGAGGTTATTGCTTTTCCAACTCTGCAAAAGCTACAGGAAATGGCTGACTATTTTGAGACCAGGTGGGGGGTTCCTCAGTGTGTGGGTGCCATCGATGGTTCCCATGTCCCAATAATCACACCACAGGGATTCCACACAGACTACTTCAATAGGAAAGGTTGGCATTCCATAATCCTCCAGGGCATTGTGGATGGCAGAGGCATGTTCTGGAATGTTAATGCAGGTCAGCCAGGTAGCTTGCATGATGCCCGTGTGCTGCGATTGTCCACATTTTGGGACTTGGTTGCTCATGGACAACTGCACCCGACTAGTACCAAGAACATTGAGGGAGTAAATGTAGGCTTTTATGTGCTCGGGGACTCTGCCTATCCTCTGCAGAACTGGCTCCTAAAACCATTTTCTGACAACGGTCGTCTCACTGCTGAACAACAGACGTACAACAGGAAAACGTCCAGAGCCAGAGTTGTGGTCGAAAATGCATTTGGGAGGCTAAAGGGTAGGTGGCGATGTCTTCTGAAGAGAAACGACAGTGATGTAGAGCTTCTTAAATACATGGTGCTGACCTGTTGTGTGCTTCACAATATCTGTGAGAGCCATGGGGAGGAATATGTAGAATGTGACGCACCTGCTGATGAACCAGTGGTTGCAAATATGCAGGAAGTTGCAGAGGAGGGCAGTGATGTGCGTGAAGCTCTGATGCGACACTTCACCCGCTGACCTCAGTTTGTGTTTTTTCTTTCCATTTACTTTGTTTATTGTTTTGACACTTTTAACTGTTCGAAGCCTGTAGTTTGAACTGAAATGTTTGTTTTATTTTCAGAACTTAATAAAGTACACTATTTTACTGTTAACGAACTGTTGCACCTTTTCATTTTAACATATATTTAAGGTGGGCTGTAATGTAATCTACATTTATTATGTAAACGTAAATTTGCGAGCAAAATTGTTTAAGACAATTCATGCACACCTTGTTTTTCTTTGAAAATTTATTGATAAAAAGGACAGACGGATAAAAAAAATTACGGGACAAATACATAGCACCTTACTGCCTGGGTGGTGGCAGGAAGTCAGAGGAGCTGCCCATTCTTTGTGCGACCAGTCCAAGAACAGCATTTAGGGCACCCAAATGTTCAAAATATCGCTCTGCGATCTGTAATTCATGTTGTCTTGATGCTGCTGCGTCTTGTTGCATCCAGTTAACCTGCTCCCGGCTTATGCCTTCCATTCTGTCCATCTGCCTGCCATCTGCGATCTGCAACTCATCAAATATCACCTGTGTCCGTGCTTCCAATCGCCGTCTTCGGTCACCTGGAAACAACAACATTGACAATTACATTTGTGTTTATATGGATATCAAAATGTCAGTTGTCCAGTGAACTTGTCAGTTTTGTTTATGCACAAAGCAATTTTTAGAATGGTCAGACACTACCTGTGCGTCGACGACATGGTAGATGTTCCTCTCGAGTGGTAGTGGACAGAGGTGATGGTGGTGGCGATGGAACTGGCCGAGGCGATGGTGGCACAGAAGGTACGGACAGAGGTGATGGTGGCACAGAAGGTCCTGGAGTGCTACTTGAGGAAGTGGATGGTTCCTCTGAAGAGGGAGTGTTTTCCGCTTCAGATGTGTCTGAAAAACACAGATCAAAAAATTAGTCAGTAAGAAAAGGTCACGAAATAAATCGGTAAGAAAAGCACAATATTTTTACAGCAAAAGAGCATATAGGCATATAGTAAACTTAATAAAACTGCTATGATTTAAGGCCATTTTGTCATTTGGAACGTGTCCACTAGATGGCAGTAATTCGCCAGTGACGTACAGATTAATTGCAATTTAATGTTATATTCTTATTCATCCGAAAAATATATACTTGTTAAAAGTCCACTCTAGGCGAAAAACACTGCTGGCACGACTTTTGGGATATTTATAATATTAGATCAGCTCGCTTCTTCTCACTGTGCGTGCTCAGCTGTATAAATCAATGAGATGCTAACAACACTGAGATGCTAACGTGAAAGGCTAACCGAATTTCCCATGTTTTAAACAATGAGACGCTAACAAGAAAGGCAAACTCCGCTCCAGCCTCATGTACTCAACAAGGACATGCTAAACATGAAAGGCTTATATCGCGAACAGCGTGTTAAGAAACACGGGGGAATGCTAAATGAAGGTTAGCATAAACACGAGGGGATGCTAAGGCTAGTTAACATGAGGGGCTAAATCCTTTACTTGCTGAGCATTTCTTAAATAGCTGCTGCTATTATTCAGTGTTTTTGGTGCTGCAATGAATGGCCTGCAGAGCTAAAAAGACAACAAAAGAAATGCTTACCAACAGGGTTTATGAGTGACTCCAGGATACTGGTCGCTGAGTCCAGGCCTCCTTCGCTGCCTCGGTTTGATGGTCTGTGTCCATAAATAGCGTCCACCACATCGTACCACTTCCATGTACTTCGCCCATTCCCACTACGGCCGTTGCTGTCCTTAACTTTTCTGTAGTGGGCTTTTATTGTTTTCAGCTTAGCACGACACTGCTCGGAGGTGCGCTGGAATCCTTCAGCTGCCATGCGCTGAGAAACTTCTTTGAAGACTTTCTCATTTCTTATCATCCCATCCAGCTCGGCCTGAATGTTGCTATCTCCGATGATGGTGAGGAACGTTTGAAGATCCGCATTGGACCAAAAGCTATTACTTGCAGGCATTTTCACACACAAGAAGTACAGCCAAACAAACACTGGAACTCGACTCACTTCTTTTTCCATCCCCTGGGATTGTCGCGGGTAGTTACGTAATTTCTCCCCCAATCAGAGGACTCTGGACCTTTTACGCTTTGGCTCCGCCCAGACCAAAAATCTCTGGACCCACAACCATAGACTGTACATATACTGGACAATTCGATTCCATAGGCTTCAATAACACGTTATCTGTCCATAATGGGAGGTGTCCACCACCGCCATTTTGACCGTGTCACAGGTTCCGTCCAGCCCAGACAATTCCATAAAAGGGAAGAGAGGAGGCGCTGAGGGTGTGGCTGTAAGGCTGGGCTCGAGTGACGACACCCAGGCGAACTAGCTACGAGCTAACCTGAAGCTAACCCTGGCTAACCCAAAGCTAAAGCGGAGGTGGGAGCCGAGCTAACGGATGTAGCCACCTAGCTTCAACCCAACCGGAGCTAACTGGAACACCCATCGACCTGAACCTCACACGGAGTTTAGGTGGAGGTTTTCTGCGCCTGTTCGTGAGAAGTACCTGTATTAAAAAAGTTTTAAATCGGTAAGTTTATAACTTATTTCCGTAATGAATACATTTTGCTTTGAGCAAGTTTTCAGTACAGTTTTTTTCGGCGCTATCACTCCTGAGTCGCACCAGCCATTAAATGTATCATGAAGAAGAGAAAATATATTTAAGTCGTATTTTGGGGGGACATTTTATTATCTTTCTTACAAAATCCGAGACCAAGCGTTTCACATTGCAACACAAGCACCGGTAACCATAACAGAATGAACAGCCAGCAGAGGAGAGGATGGCGGTGTTTCAAACCCTCCCGGCCGGCGTGTAGAGCTCATTCCTGGGCTGGAGCCGGCCCTCAGCACCCCGCCACAGGCTCTAACAGATGCTGGCGGTGTTTCATATATTTCCAAAACGTAATACTTGTTTGTATCTTGTACAGCCAGCTAGCCTTTATTCTGGACTCAGTACAATTTACCAAAAGTAAAGAGACATTATACAGATGAAGTAAGCACAAGATAACTTACTGGAAGACACAGAGTTATCATCAGAACCAGAACAAGAGCCTGATAACAGTCATGTGAAAATAACAGTTAAAAAGTATGTATGTATAATAGAAATAAAAATATATTAGAATTAGTGTAACTCACTGTGATCCAAACAATAAATCAGCCATAGCTGATTAGTAAATATGACATGAGGTTTGGGAGTTTTTAAGTTTCATTCTTTTATTAAATTTTTTTTCCTCCATAGCCATTTGGATCATTGGGGACAGCTGAGTGAGGCGTGGTGCCCAGAGAGCTGCAGAGACAACCTTGGCCTCCCTGACGTCTGTGTCTCCTGGTTCGGTTGGGGCGGACCATCGACATACATACATGTGCCGACACTGTGCCCTGTTTTATAAAATGTAGTGTTAAAAATAAATGTTTTTGCTCAATTACTGGAATTTCTTTGGTTAAGACAAAAGTGAGGAATAATCATTTACAAGTTATTTGTACAACAGGCCCATTTTAAATCCCAACAGTTTCTTAGCAGACAATAGAAATGTGTTCTTTACTAACTTTACTTGGTTTGAAAATCTTACTAAAATAAACTTGAGTGCCGTATTGCAAAACCCAATCATACTTGTTATGTAAACATTAGCTTTGAAGATATTTTTTACAGATATATATTTGTGTGCAACAAAAACCAAACTTAAATAATTTGTCATTCTTTATTGAAAAACAACAAAATACAGGTATACAGAAGTGTGGGAAAATGATAATGTGAAAGTATTGCACTATAAATGAAGTGAGATGAGATGAAGGTGAGATGAAGGTGGACGCCAGCGGGCTGGACGCCGGACGAGGAAACCTGGAGACGGATCGCTCAGACAGGAAGGGAAGAGCTTCCTCTTACCTTGATGGAATTAAAGTTAGCCGTCGTCTGAACGCCCAACCGTACGGTCTGAGGTCAAAGGTCACAGGAAACACACACCAGTCAGCAGTCATACAGATGCATAAAGATAACTGTAGCCATGGCAACCAGCTGACATGTCCCCACTTTCACCAGCACCTGGTGCCTGCCGGGTCACCTGAATTCCTGTGTGATGTCAGCACGGTCGGCCGTGACTGCTGCCATCAGAGGTGACCTCTGATCAGCTGAATGAACTCACCTTCCAGGGTGACGCCGTGTTAAGAGTCGGCTTCATCCTGTAAACAAACAAACAAACAAATGAGTGGTAACAAAAACACCACGTCTGGTTCTGGTTGAGGCGGAGGACAACATGCACCTTTCCAGGAGCAGAACCCAGATGTTCTTGTTGCTACAAACAGAGACGAGCAGAGTTAACAAACCAGGAAGTGAGAGGGACCAGCTGCTGCAGACAGGTGACGCTCACCTGAGCCTGAACCATAGGAGCCTCCTCAGCCATCAGACCTTCTGACTCCAGTTCAGATGCCACCTTGTTGATGTCCCTCAGGCGGGACTCGTTGGCCTTCAGGTCCTGCAGGACAAAAGCACCTGCTGATTATCTTGTTGCTGTCGGGTTAACAGGTCTGGTGTTAGAACGTGGTGGATAAGAATGTTCTGACGGGCCGAGGGCTCTGAACTCACCCTGCAGGACTGGGCCTGCTCCTTCAGGGCCTGGATGCTGCTGCCATAAGCCGACAGGTCCGACATCAGGGCCTCGTGCTTCTTCAGGAGAGCCTGTGGAGCAGAACATCAGAACCTTCAGCTCGTCTGACACAAGTGGAGCTTTCTCGCAGCGATGGTCCAATCGGATCCGCCACTGTAAAACAAACCCTGCTCAGTTCACCGCAGACGCAGCTCTGCGGGTGTTTAGTGGAAAAGCGTGAGCCTTCTGCCGGCTGCCACGTGTCATGGCTGCTCTGCAGCGGGAACACACATCACAGCTTGTAAACCGTTTGAAATAAGAGCGCCGGGAACACGTTTGTCATCACTTCCTGTGCGAGGCCAGCACTTCTACCCCTAACCCATGAGACGCTCAAACGAGCAACGATGTCTGGTAGACAACCGAAGGAAATGACAAATACAGAAACACTAATTATGAAGGACTGGAAAGAGAGCAAAGAAAAGCGATTGGAGTTTCTCAGGAAGGGACTTCCATACCTCGGCCAAGTCCTCGTCTTTCCCTTAGTCTGGACTTCCAACGATGGGCTCCTTCTCCCTCATCCAGGACTCGGCCTCATTAGCATCCGCAAAGTACTGCTGGGCCTGCAGAGAGTCCTCCAGGTCCTGCCTCCTCTGGGACGCCTTGGCCTTTAGCGTGTCCCAACGTCCATGAAGCTCTGACAGCTTAGTCTTCACCTCCTCACCAGCGAAGTGACCTGGACCCAAAAAAAGTGAGCCAGAACCTGCAGACACCTCAGAAACATGTCAGGACCAGACCTGCTCTACCTTCCTCCACCATGGTCTCTCCTTTCTGGGTGACAGCCTTGATGCGAGGTTCATGACCTGTGATCTCAGCCTGCAGAGCCTGGTGCTTCTTCAACAGGTTCTGGACACCAATCAGGTCCTTCCCTGAGGACACATGTTAGAGTTCAGCATTATGCAGTAGACAGACCAGTTTAACCCAGGGGTTTCTTTCTTCTACAATCTGCTCTTTAACTGTATTATTTCCTGCTATTTCAGCTGTTAACTTTATTTTTTCTCCAAGTGTTTTTCTCCCCAGAAGAAGCTACAACGATGTTCTGCTGAGCTGTGGTGGCCTCATGGAGGGGGCCATCGGCTAGCACACTGCTGCTAACCACTTAAACATTCTCCCTCTCCTGATAGTAACATTTTACTTTCTTTGATGTTGGATGTGCTAATACTAGTTTACCCGTTTAATTATAGATTCACTAGGATAAATACAATAAAGTTTATCTCTTGCCAAATAGAATATTTACTGTGGCGAGCCCGTGAAGAGGTGTAGGAGAATGCGACAAATTTGTCTGTTAAAAAGTCTGTTATGTACAAAAAACACAATATCATCACACTATTTTGGACCGATACATGACGGTCAGGTCCAGCTTGGGGAGAAAATATGACACGTCTTTCAGGATGGACTTCATCTTTGGTAGCTGGCGAAGCCGGGAAAAGCAGGATCTAACCACCTGGCTAATGTGGGAGTCCATCCGCATCTCTGGGTCCAAAACCACCCCCAGGTTAGTGATGGTTGGCTTCAATAAGCTGCAAAAACAGGGTTGCAGGACAGGACTAACTGCAGTGGGAAAGGGAGGAACAAATATTCCAGTTATAAATATTAAATATTTGAACAAATAAATATTTGTTAAAAGGAAGAAACTGATGATGACTTTAAGATTAGAGGAATGTTCTAGAACGGGTCTGGAACCAACGATGGCCCTTTGTATCAAATTTGAATTAAAAAAATAGCTCATGATTTTATTTATGGATGGAATAAAAATACAGGTTGTAAGCATCTTCTCAGTATCTTCATGTTGCACGACTTTCCACAGCAGAAGGACACAAAAACTGCCAGAATTATGATTAGAAAGATTTACGTTTTAATCTCAGAATCCCAACTTTTCCCAGAATCTTCACATTATTCTATGAATTCAGAGAAAATATACATTTTTCAGAGGTCTCGCTCCCCTGTTGTGGATATTTCTCAAAATTCAACCATTTTTTCTTTTTAAAAGCTTTAGTAAGAGTTTGGACTCTAAACAAGTTTTACTTTGCAGACTGCTTGTCTAAACCTTCATCAGATCTGCTCATAATAAAACATTTGGGTTATATTTAATGCCCAGGAAGATGCTCTTCCTGGGCATTAAGTTATCAAAAACAGATAAAAGTATTTTTTACCATAATTTTAACTGCTATCAGCTGATAAAAATAATAAAAAACAGCCTGATCATTAAAGGGGTGTAAGTGAAACTGCGCGGATCACACAAACCATCATGCTGTCTATATGACTTTGAAAATATATAGTTTAATTACAGTTTGAGTTATTTGACATCTGTATAATGTTTATTATTTTGTTTTTTTCCCCTAAATGCCTAACGTTTTAGTTTTACATGAATATTAGTCATTCATCACAATACATAAAGTTACACATTTTAAATTTTAATAGGGGAAGACTGCAGGAGGGAGCGGTAAAATACAGAAATCCCCAGCAAAAACAAGAAACTTTACGAGTCTGATGAAACCCGCTGGAGTTCCTTCAGCAGGCCTGGTGGCAGCTACAACGGCCCAGTGGCTGTGCTTGGTCAATGTTATCGAGCTCAGTACGGCTCGGCCGTGAACGAGCCGAGGCGACATCCTGCTCTGCTTAAGAAGAGGTGTTATTTTCCGCTTCAGAAGAAGTGTCCATGTTTTACGCTTTCTCAGAGACATGTCACGTTGCTAAGTTGTTAGCGCCGCGCGCTAACACGTCAATAGTGCAGCATAGCCTGCTGGAGGTTTTAAGGGTTCAGATGAAAACACCCTACCACTCAGGCTGCTTACACATCGATATTAAGTTGTCGCTGTTGCGCTCACGCCGTAATACAGTATTAGATGCGGTTAAAGTCAGACATGAAAAACTCCACGAGCGGTCAGACCGCGCAGCAGCTAGGCGCAGCAAGTAGGCGCCGGATCGGTCAGGCTGCCCGGCCTGACCGCTGGGGATTACCGGATGGAAGAATGGACACAGAAGTCTCCCTCTTAGCGCTCCGTCATATTTCAACCCATTTTTATCTTAAATGCACTGGGTTTTACCCTATTACCCATCTAAATATGCCCTATTAATTATTTTACCGTATTTTACATTTAAATTTCATGGTTAAACAGTACATGCTACATGTTAAACTGATAGTTAGCTAGCTACTTCGGTAAACTCAGCTAGTTTAAAGGCAGCAGTGACATAAAATACGAATATAGATTTTAACTTACCGAAAAAAATGAAGTGGAGACTCCTTGGACGCTCTATTAGTGCAATTAATACCACTGCAAGTCATTTTGTCCAACAATTGCACCAATAATATCCAAAGAAGAATACACAAACACAGAGACTCAAAATGCCGGAGCAGTTTCCAAGCCAGACCGAGGCTGTACTGAGGCCTTTCCACGGAGCTAGCTCTGTGGTCACGTGGGTCTGAGGCGGCGGTCACGTGTGTCGGATGCTCATTAATTATACAGAATTTTAGGCTTTCAATACACTTAAACAGAAGAGTTAGAAAAAAATTCACCCCCCTCAGAGTTGTCATGAGTATAAACTAGATAATTTAGACAAAAAACATGTTTTGGCACCAGGCTTTAAACATGTTTATTTCTGCTGTGAAATCGGCATTTTTAACATGGGAGTCAATGAGGATTTGCTCGCTTCTGGCACCAGCCCCCAGCGGATGAGGGTGGAACTGCAATTTTTCTTACTTCCGGGATGGGACCATTTTCTGAGCGGCATTGTGGGGGCTTGCCCACAACAGAAGGGGTCCCGCTCTGGCCCGCTACTGGACCGGTTCGGGTAGTTTCCTGGACTGGTTTAAACAATCGAAACAGAATATTTAGTGACCCGATCCTTCCCATTCCATGCCAGTTTGGTCGGTGGAAAAGGCCTATAAGAAAAAAATGTAATAAAAGAATGAAACTTAAAAACTCCCAGATCTCATGTCATACTTACTAATCAGCTATGGCTGATTTATTGTTTGGATCACAGTGAGTTACACTAATTCTAATATATTTTTATTTCTATTACACATACATACTTTTTAACTGTTATTTTCACATGACTGTTATTAGGCTCTCTTGTTCTGGTTCTCATGATAATTCCGTGTCTTCCAGTAAGTTATCTTGTGCTTACTTCATCTGTATAATGCCTCTTTACTTTTGGTGAATTGTACTGAGTCCAGAATAAAGGCTAGTTGGCTGTACAAGATACAAACAGGTATTACATTTTGGAAATATATGAAATGTATTTAGGCTGCTAATTTAGCTCGAATACTAATAACTGCCGTATTTTCCAGACTATAACTCGCACTTTTTCACATAGTCTGGCCGGTCCTGCTACTTATACTCCGGAGCGACTTATATAACAAAATATGTAGGCTACACCGCGCTGCTGCGGGCCGACTCCGACCCGTGGCGTGTTGTTGTTCATTCTGTTATGCTTACCGGTGCTTGTCTTGCAATGTGAAACGCTTGGTCTCAGATTTTGTAAAAAAATAATAAAATGTCCCCCCAAAATACGACTTAAATATATTTTCTCTTCTTCATTATACATTTAATGGCTGGTGCGACTCAGGGGCGATAGCCCGGAAAACACGGTACTGAAAACTTGCACAAAGCAAAATGTTTTCATTACGGAAACAAATTATAAACTTACCGATTTAATACTTTTTTAATCCAGGTACTTTTCACGAACAGGCGCCGAAAACCTCCACCTAAACTCCGTGTGAGGTTCAGGTCGATGGGTGTTCCAGTTAGCTCCGGTTGGGTTGAAGCTAGGTGGCTACATCCGTTAGCTTGGCTCCCACCTCCGCGTTAGCTTTGGGTTAGCCAGGGTTAGCTTCAGGTTAGCTCATAGCTAATTTGGCTACATCCGTTAGCTTGGCTCCCACCTCCGCGTTAGCTTTGGGTTAGCCAGGGTTAGCTTCAGGTTAGCTCGTAGCTAGTTCACCCGGGTGTCGTCACTCGATCCCAGCCTTACAGCCCCACCCTCAGCTCCTCCTCTCTTCCCTTTTATGGAATTGTCTGGGCTGGACGGAACCTGTGACACGGTCAAAATGGCGGTGGTGGCCACCTCCCATTATAGACAAAAACCGTGTTATTGGAGCCTATGGAATCGTTTTGTCCAGTATGTACAATCTATGGTTCAGATCTCCTGGTACCAGTCAGTAACCTGTCTGCTGCATTTTCAATACTTTCAATATACTAATGGGCATGAAACGGTAAACTGGTCATACAATCTGGACTCATCAGATCAAGCTGCTACTTGAGTAAGTGTTAATCAGGGCATCGCAGCTTTAAACATCTGAGCACTGATTATTTCATCCACAGCAGCTTTTTCACGCTAATTGTGTGTTCTTTGAATGTTGTTGTTTAAAATGTGTACTACATTTTAAACACTCTGGTGAACACTGATATGCTTCTTGTAACTTCTTCAAAAATTAGTGTAAAGATCATTGCCTCTCAGTTCCTTATTCACTCGCCTTTCTGCAAAAGGAACATGCTTATTATTAGTGCAACTTTGACAAGACCTACACATTTATTTATAAGTAAGATGTCTGTATCTCACTTCTCCTTTTTCGTGGCTACTGAGAAGCAGAAGCAAAAGATAAAAATCACAGACATTGTGGGAGGGCACCCAGGAATTTCAGTAATTATCAAACCAAAATATGAGAATTATTTTAGATCTTACACAGAAATGGAACAAAAGTAGAAAGACCCTTCTCTTTAGATTCTGGAACACTGTTCTTGTTGCTTACTTACATTTATTAAAGAAAGCCTAAAAAGGATTTATTCCATTTGTCGTTTATGCAGCTTTTCCTATTATTGCCTTAGGCCAGTTCCTCATGCCACAAATCTTTTTACTGTTTGCAAAATAAAGTTTTGAACATTAATTCTTTGTTATTGTTGTGTTATAAGTGTAAAACAGCACAGTGATTATGAAACATATGTACTTGAATTATCTAAATAATAAAATTCTAATAAACAAAACTTATTTGCTGTTTTCTAAATCTGTAAAACATCAATGGAACAGCGTGCAGACATTGTTGACCCGCCAGTGCACCCCGAGTGGATTACTTTAGCAGAAATGCTTTTTCACATTCTTTTCCACATAAATCACTGATACTGGTCCTACTTCTCAGATTATTTCTCTGAATTCTTATCTTGATCACAAGACCATGATAAGAATTTTAATTTGTAATTTGCCATAGAAACTTGTTAAAACTTTGACTCAACAGCTCATTGCATCTTGACCCAATGAATTATAGACCAATATTTAACCTTCCATTTTTATCCAAAGTCCTGGAGAAAATGGTGGCCATCCAAGTATGTGAGCATTTAAACACTAATGCTCTGTTTGAGGAATTTCAGTCTGGTTTTAGAGAGTATCACATCACTGAAACTGCTTTAGTGAGAGTTACAAATGATATTCTCATGGCCTCAGATAAGAATCTTATGTCTGTTCTAGTCTTGTTACATCTCAGTGCTGCCTTTGACACAGTTGATCACAATGTTCTTTTAGAAAGACTTGAACATGTTGTAGGGATCAAAGGAACAGCGTTAGGCTGGTTTAAATCCTACCTGTCTGACAGATTTCATTTTGTAAATGTACATGACAAATCTTCTTCATACTCCAGGGTTACTTGTGGAGTACCACAGGGTTCAGTGCTTGGACCAATTCTTTTTACTATATATATGCTCCCAATTGGTAAAATCATTAGACAGCATGGGATAAACTTCCACTGTTATGCTGACGATATTCAGTTATATTTATCCATTAACCCTGATGAACCGAATCGGTTGGGTAGATTACAGGCTTGTCTTGAGGATATAAAAAATTGGATGACTCTAAACTTTTTGCTTTTAAATCAAGACAAGACGGAAGTTCTCATCTTTGGACCAGAAATCCAGAAAAGGAAATTGCTTAGTCAATCACCTGACCTGAATGGCATTACATTAATCTCCGAGAACAAAGCAAGGAACCTTGGTGTTATCTTTGACCAGGACATGTCATTCAAATCCCACGTTAAACAGGTTTGTAGGATTTCCTTTTTCCACCTTTGGAATATTGCTAAGATTAGAAGCATCCTTTCCAGGAGTGATGCTGAAAAACTAGTTCATGCATTTATTACATCAAGACTGGATACCTGTAATTCATTACTCTCAGGAAGTCCACAGAATGTAGTTAAAAGTCTTCAGCTTGTCCGAAATGCTGCAGCTAGAGTTCTGATGAGAATTAAAAAGACAGATCATATCTCTCCTGTCTTCGTTTCCCTACATTGGCTACCTGTTAAATTCAGAATAGATTTTAAGATCCTTCTTCTCACATATAAAGCTCTTAATAATCAAGCTCCATCATACATCAGTGATCTGATTGTTCCATATGTTCCTAACCGAGCATCTTGCTGTCAGACTTCAGGTCTACTGGTGGTTCCCAGAATATCTAAAATTAGGATGGGAGGCAGATCTTTTAGTTATCAGGCTCCTCTCCTGTGGAACCAGCTCCCAGCTTTAGTCCGAGAGGCAGACACCTTGTCTACTTTTAAGACTAGGCTTAAAGCATTTTTATTGAGAGGGTGCTCGCTGCAGACCTACAAAGGCGGAGCTGCACCATAAGGTGGAGCTGCACCAGAGTCAGCCCCGTCCATTCATGCAAACTCAGCCCAGCCCACTGACTTCCGTTTTTGTTTTTCAACTTTATGGCAAACTAACCTGACCCTCATGAATTACGGCTGTTACTAGTTTACAGTCGTTAATGCTATGTTCTGTGCTCCAATTAAACAAGATAAATATAACTTGGTACATGACAAAGCCTGAATATATCTCGAAATGAAAAGGTTCCTTTTAGCGAATAGCTGCCCACAGCCGCTCCAACCGGAGTCACATAAAACAGCACGTCAAACTATCAAATGGGCTCTGGTAGTCCAGTGGCAAAATCGTTCAAACTAAGTTTTGCTTTCCCCTCAGCTGATGCTGGTTCGATTCTCGGTGGGATCGGCAGCAAACTATTTAGCCAGCTGAAACCATAGACTGTAAATACTGGACAAACGGATTCCATTGGCTTCAATAACACCTTTGTTGTCTATAATGGGAGGTGGCCACCACCGCCATTTTGACCGTGTCACAGGTTCCGTCCAGCCCAGACAATTCCATAAAAGGGAAGAGAGGAGGCGCTGAGGGTGTGGCTGTAAGGCTGGGCTCGAGTGACGACACCCAGGCGAACTAGCTACGAGCTAACCCTAAGCTAACCCTGGCTAACCCAAAGCTAAAGCGGAGGTGGGAGCCGAGCTAACGGATGTAGCCACCTAGCTTCAACCCAACCGGAGCTAACTGGAACACCCATCGACCTGAACCTCACACGGAGTTTAGGTGGAGGTTTTCTGCGCCTGTTCGTGAGAAGTACCTGTATTAAAAAAGTTTTAAATCGGTAAGTTTATAATTTATTTCCGTAATGAATACATTTTGCTTTGAGCAAGTTTTCAGTACAGTTTTTTTCGGCGCTATCACTCCTGAGTCGCACCAGCCATTAAATGTATCATGAAGAAGAGAAAATATATTTAAGTCGTATTTTGGGGGGATATTTTATTATCTTTCTTACAAAATCTGAGACCAAGCGTTTCACATTGCAACACAAGCACCGGTAACCATAACAGAATGAACAGCCAGCAGAGGAGAGGATGGCGGTGTTTGAAACCCTCCCGGCCGGCGTGTAGAGCTCATTCCTGGGCTGGAGCCGGCCCTCAGCACCCCGCCACAGGCTCTAACAGATGCTGGCGGTGTTTCATATATTTCCAAAACGTAATACTTGTTTGTATCTTGTACAGCCAACTAGTCTTTATTCTGGACTCAGTACAATTTACCAAAAGTAAAGAGACATTATACAGATGAAGTAAGCACAAGATAACTTACTGGAAGACAGAGTTATCATCAGAACCAGAACAAGAGAGCCTGATAACAGTCATGTGAAAATAACAGTTAAAAAGTATGTATGTATAATAGAAATAAAAATATATTAGAATTAGTGTAACTCACTGTGATCCAAACAAATCAGCCATAGCTGATTAGTAAATATGACATGAGGTCTGGGAGTTTTTAAGTTTCATTCTTTTATTACATTTTTTTCTTAGATCTATTAAAAGGTCACCATGGCAGCCTGTGTGTCAACGTCAGCTACACAAAGCAGCAAGTGTAAGTACCAAGTACTTGTCTTGACCACTTCATGAATGGTTTTGTACTTTAAACAGCTAGGCCAAACCTGTTATTTTTTCCTCCATAGCCATTTGGATCATTGGAGACAGCTGAGTGAGGCGTGGTGCCCAGAGAGCTGCAGAGACAACCTTGGCCTCCCTGACGTCTGTGTCTCTTGGTTTGGTTGGGGCGGACCATCGACATACATACATGTGCCGACACTTTGCGCCCTGTTTTATAAACTGTAGTGTTAAAAATAAAAGTTTTTGCTCAATTACTGGAATTTCTTTGGTTAAGACAAAAGTGAGGAATAATCATTTACAAGTTATTTGTACAACAGGCCCATTTTAAATCCCAACAGTTTCTTAGCAGACAATAGAAATGTGTTCTTTACTAACTTTACTTGGTTTGAAAATCTTACTAAAATAAACTTGAGTGCCGTATTGCAAAACCCAATCATACTTGTTATGTAAACATTAGCTTTGTAGATATTTTTTACAGATATATATTTGTGTGCAACAAAAACCAAACTTAAATAATTTGTCATTCTTTATTGAAAAACAACAAAATACAGGTATACAGAAGTGTGGGAAAATGATAATGTGAAAGTATTGCACTATAAATGAAGTGAGATGAGATGAAGGTGAGATGAAGGTGGACGCCAGCGGGCTGGACGCCGGACGAAGAAACCTGGAGACGGATCGCTCAGACAGGAAGGGAAGAGCTTCCTCTTACCTTGATGGAATTAAAGTTAGCCGTCGTCTGAACGCCCAACCGTACGGTCTGAGGTCAAAGGTCACAGGAAACACACACCAGTCAGCAGTCATACAGATGCATAAAGATAACTGTAGCCATGGCAACCAGCTGACATGTCCCCACTTTCACCAGCACCTGGTGCCTGCCGGTTCACCTGAATTCCTGTGTGATGTCAGCACGGTCGGCCGTGACTGCTGCCATCAGAGGTGACCTCTGATCAGCTGAATGAACTCACCTTCCAGGGTGACGCCGTGTTAGAGTCGGCTTCATCCTGTAAACAAACAAACAAACAAACAAATGAGTGGTAACATAAACACCACGTCTGGTTCTGGTGGAGGCGGAGGACAACATGCACCTTTCCAGGAGCAGAACCCAGATGTTTTTGTTGCTACAAACAGAGACGAGCAGAGTTAAACCAGGAAGTGAGAGGGACCAGCTGCTGCAGACAGGTGACGCTCACCTGAGCCTGAACCATAGGAGCCTCCTCAGCCATCAGACCTTCTGACTCCAGTTCAGATGCCACCTTGTTGATGTCCCTCAGGCGGGACTCGTTGGCCTTCAGGTCCTGCAGGACAAAAGCACCTGCTGATTACCTTGTTGCGTTCGGGTTAACAGGTCTGGTGTTAGAACGTGGTGGATAAGAATGTTCTGACGGGCCGAGGGTTCTGAACTCACCCTGCAGGACTGGGCCTGCTCCTTCAGGGCCTGGATGCTGCTGCCGTAAGCCGACAGGTCCGACATCAGGGCCTCGTGCTTCTTCAGGAGAGCCTGTGGAGCAGAACATCAGAACCTTCAGCTCGTCTGACACAAGTGGAGCTTTCTCGCAGCGATGGTCCAATCGGATCCGCCACCGTAAAACAAACCCTGCTCAGTTCACCGCAGACGCAGCTCTGCGGGTGTTTAGTGGAAAAGCGTGAGCCTTCTGCCGGCTGCCACGTGTCATGGCTGCTCTGCAGCGAGAACACACATCACAGCTTGTAAACCGTTTGAAATAAGAGCGACGGGAACACGTTTGTCATCACTTCCTGTGCGAGGCCAGCACTTCTACCCCAACCCATGAGACGCTCAAACGAGCAACGACGTCTGGTTGACAACCGAAGGAAATGACAAATACAGAAACACTAATTATGAAGGACTGGAAAGAGAGCAAAGAAAAGCGATTGGAGTTTCTCAGGAAGGGACTTCCATACCTCGGCCAAGTCCTCGTCTTTCCCTTAGTCTGGACTTCCAACGATGGGCTCCTTCTCCCTCATCCAGGACTCGGCCTCATTAGCATCCGCAAAGTACTGCTGGGCCTGCAGAGAGTCCTCCAGGTCCTGCCTCCTCTGGGACGCCTTGGCCTTCAGCGTGTCCCAACGTCCATGAAGCTCCCACAGTTTAGTCTTCACTTCCTCACCAGCGAAGTGACCTGGACCCAAAAAAAGTGAGCCAGAACCTGCAGACACCTCAGAAACATGTCAGGACCAGACCTGCTCTACCTTCTTCCACCATGGTCTCTCCTTTCTGGGTGACAGCCTTGATGCGAGGTTCATGACCTGTGATCTCAGCCTGCAGAGCCTGGTGCTTCTTCAGCAGGTTCTGGACACCAATCAGGTCCTTCCCTGAGGACACATGTTAGAGTTCAGCATTATGCAGTAGACAGACCAGTTTAACCCAGGGGTTTCTTTCTTCTACAATCTGCTCTTTAACTGTATTCTTTCCTGCTATTTCAGCTGTTAACTTTATTTTTTCTCTAAGTGTTTTTCTCCCCAGAAGAAGCTACAACGACGTTCTGCTGAGCTGTGGTGGCCTCATGGAGGGGGCCATCGACTAGCACACTGCTGCTAACCACTTAAACATTCTCCCTCTCCTGATAGTAACATTTTACTTTCTTTGATGTTGGATGTGGTGCTACTAGTTTACCCGTTTAATTATAGATTCACTAGGATAAATACAATAAAGTTTATCTCTCGCCAAATAGAATATTTACTGTGGCAAGCCCGTGAAGAGGTGTAGGAGAATGCGACAAATTTGTCTGTTAAAAAGTCTGTTATGTACAAAAAACACAATATCATCACACTATTTTGGACCGATACATGACGGTCAGGTCCGGCTTGGGGAGAAAATATGACACGTCTTTCAGGATGGACTTCATCTTTGGTAGCTGGCGAAGCCGGGAAAAGCAGGATCTAACCACCTGGCTAATGTGGGAGTCCATCCGCATCTCTGGGTCCAAAACCACCCCCAGGTTAGTGATGGTTGGCTTCACTAAGCTGCAAAAACAGGGTTGCAGGACAGGACTAACTGCAGTGGGAGAGGGAGGAACAAATATTCCAGTTATAAATATTAAATATTTGAACAAATAAATATTTGTTAAAAGGAAGAAACTGATGATGACTTTAAGATTAGAGGAATGTTCTAGAACGGGTCTGGAACCAACGATGGCCCTTTGGATCAAATTTGGATTAAAAAAATAGCTCATGATTTTATTTATGGATGGAATAAAAATACAGGTTGTAAGCATCTTCTCAGTATCTTCATGTTGCACGACTTTCCACAGCAGAAGGACACAAAAACTGCCAGAATTATGATAAGAAAGATTTACGTTTTAATCTCAGAATCCCAACTTTTCCCAGAATCTTCACATTATTCTATGAATTCAGAGAAAATTTACATTTTTCAGAGGTCTCGCTCCCCTGTTGTGGATATTTCTCAAAATTCAACCATTTTTTCTTTTCAAAAGCTTTAGTAAGAGTTTGGACTCTAAACAAGTTTTACTTTGTAGACTGCTTGTCTACACCTTCATCAGATCTGCTCATAATAAAACATTTGGGTTATATTTAATGTCTAGAGAAGATGCTCTTCCTGGGCATTAAGTTATCAAAAACAGATAAAAGTATTTTTACCATAATTTTAACTGCTATCAGCTGATAAAAATAATAAAAAACAGCCTGATCATTAAAGGGGTGTAAGTGAAACCGCGCGGATCACACAAACCATCATGCTGTCTATATGACTTTGAAAATATATAGTTTAATTACAGTTTGATTTATTTGACATCTGTATAATGTTTATTATTTTGTTTTTTCCCCCTAAATGCCTAACGTTTTAGTTTTACATGAATATTAGTCATTCATCACAATACATAAAGTTACACATTTTAAATTTTAATAGGGGAAGACTGCAGGAGGGAGCGGTAAAATACAGAAATCCCCAGCAAAAACAAGAAACTTTACGAGTCTGATGAAACCCGCTGGAGTTCCTTCAGCAGGCCTGGTGGCAGCTACAACGACCCAGTGGCTGTGCTTGGTCAATGTTATCGAGCTCAGTCCGGCTCGGCCGTGAACGAGCCGAGGCGACATCCTGCTCTGCTTAAGAAGAAGTGTTATTTTCCTCTTCAGAAGAAGCGTCCGTGTTTTACGCTTTCTCAGAGACATGTCACGTTGCTAAGTTGTTAGCGCCGCGCGCTAACACGTCAATAGTGCAGCATAGCCTGCTGGAGGTTTTAAGGGTTCAGATGAAAACACCCTACCACTCAGGCTGCTTACACATCGATATTAAGTTGTCGCTGTTGCGCTCACGCCGTAATACAGTATTAGATGCGGTTAAAGTCAGACATGAAAAACTCCACGAGCGGTCAGACCGCGCAGCAAGTAGGCGCCGGATCGGTCAGGCTGCCCGGCCTGACCGCTGGGGATTACCGGATGGAAGATTGGACACAGAAGTCTCCCTCTTAGCGCTCCGTCATATTTCAACCCATTTTTATCTTAAATGCACTGGGTTTTACCCTATTACCCATCTAAATATGCCCTATTAATTATTTTACCGTATTTTACATTTAAATTTCATGGTTAAACAGTACATGCTACATGTTAAACTGATAGTTAGCTAGCTACTTCGGTAAACTCAGCTAGTTTAAAGGTGGCAGTGACATAAATACGAATATAGATTTTAACTTACCGAAAAAAATGAAGTGGAGACTCCTTGGACGCTCTATTAGTGCAATTAATACCACTGCAAGTCATTTTGTCCAACAATTGCACCAATAATATCCAAAGAAGAATACACAAACACAGAGACTCAAAATGCCGGAGCAGTTTCCAAGCCAGACCGAGGCTGTACTGAGGCCTTTCCACGGAGCCAGCTCTGTGGTCACGTGGGTCTGAGGCAGCTATGACGGCGGTCACGTGTGTCGGATGCTCATTAATTATACAGAATTTTAGGCTTTCAATACACTTAAACAGAAGAGTGAGAAAAAAATTCACCCCCCTCAGAGTTGTCATGAGTATAAACTAGATAATTTAGACAAAAAACATGTTTTGGTACCAGGCTGTAAACATGTTTATTTCTGCTGTGAAATCGGCATTTTTAACATGGGAGTCAATGAGGATTTGCTCGCTTCTGGCACCAGCCCCCAGCGGATGAGGGTGGAACTGCAATTTTTCTTACTTCCGGGATGGGACCATTTTTAGAGCGGCATTGTGGGGGCTTGGCTGAAACATTTAATTTGTTTATATTTTAGTTGTAATGTTTCTTTTCTGCAAAATATTTATGTCTCCAAAAGTTCTTTGAATTTGGTTGTTCCTAAACAGCATTTTAGTTGAAACTCTGCTCACAAATGGACTCACACTGGCTAAATAAATAAATAAATAAACACATTAGTCATTATATGTTAAACGGTATACCAGTAAATTAGTGCTGGCAAGTGTAGCTAGAAATGAAGAAAAGGGGTGTAAAACTACCTATCACCTCCACCACTGGCTGGCGACCCTGCACCCTTCTGCAAGTCAACCTGACTCCATAACCACTACACCACCACATCTGATAAAACGCAAGTGGCGTTACATGTAATTGTGCTACTCAGTGTGTCTTTGTAGATGGGGATGTATGGTTTATTGGCGGTGTCTCAGTAGAAGTCATTTCAGAAATAATTTGTCAGAAAATTCACAGAATATCCAGATTTGAGAACCAAGACCAGACCCGCTTCGGGGGAGGAGACCGAATTGAAGCTGAGATGGGAGGAAAATGCATGAATGAGGCCAAAAATGGCTTTGACGTGTTTCTTATGAGGAAATGACAATATAACACGGTAAAAAGTTTCAAAAGTTAGATTTTTAATTATATGGAACCTTTACAAAAACTGTTCAATTAACTTCTCAACTCCGTCCTCAATATTGCATTTTTTAGCTATAAAACCCTCTTTGGTTCCAGAATGCTATCAAGTCTGACAACTGGAAGGAATTGGACTGACTCTGATGGAATGGGCGGGGCTGACTCTGGTGCAGCTCCACCTTCTGGTGCAGCTCCGCCTTTGTGGTTCTGCAGCGAGCACCACTTGTTTTTATTTGATAGGGCCTATGGTTAAAATCTAATGTTAGCCTAAATCTGGACAAGTGGGGGAGTAGAGGGAGGTGGAGTGTACAGTCGGTAAAGACGGCTCTCCCTTGCTCTGCCTCCAACATGCCTACATCTAAATAGGATAGATTATCCAGAGTTATCTCTGTAGCTTTGCTGCTATAGGCTTAGACTGCTGGAGGATACACTGACCACTTTCCACACTCGACTACTTTCTTCTACAATCTGCTCTTTAACTGTATTATTTTCTGCAATTTCAGCTGTTAATTTCATTTTCTCTCTAAGTGTTTTTCTCCCCCAGAAGAAGCTACAATGATGTTCTGCTGAGCTGTAGTGGCCTCATGGAGCGGGCCATCGTCTAGCACACTGCTGCTAACCACTTAAACATTCTCCCTCTCCTGATAATAACTTTTTACTTTCTTTGATGTTGGATGTGCTACTACTAGTTTATCCATTTAATTGTAGCTTCACTAGGATCTGGGGCAGCAGTAGCTCAACAGGCAGTAATCGGAAGGTTGCAGGTTCGATCCCGGCTCTGGACAGAGAATTCTGCTGTTGTGTCCTTGGGCAAGACACTTAACCCACCTTGCCTGCTGGTGGTGGTCGGAGAGTCCGGTGGCGCCTGTGCTCAGCAGCCTCGCCTCTCATCTCCATCAGTGTGTGAATGGATGAAGGATACACTGTAGTGTAAAGCGCTTTGGAGTCCTTACTTTGAGAGGCGCTATACAAGTATACAATAAAGTTTATCTCTCACCAAAAAGAATATTTACTAAGAAATCACAATGTAAATATAGACACATTACTTTGTCGTGTGTGTGTGTGTGTGTGTGTGTGTGTGTGTGTGTGTCTGCTCTGTCTTCTCCATCCCCAGTGAGTCGAGGAGGATGGCTGCTTATACTGAGCCAGGATCCTCTGGAGGTTTCTTCCTGTTAAAAGGGAGTTTTCCTCTCCAATGTCGCTATATGCTTGCTTAGTATGAGGATTGCTGTAAAGTCAGTGACTTGATGCAATTTGCTGGGTTCCTTATATAGGAAACATTATTTCTGATTGGCCTAATGAACTGAACTGAATTGGAATGTTTATCATGTGAAGTGCCTTGAGACGACTCTTGTCGTTATTTGGCGCTTTATAAATAAAATTGAATTGAATTGAATCTTCCATCATGTGTAAAAGTCAGTTTTATGTTTGCTTTTCTTTTTTCTCAGGATTAAAATAAATTTGCAACAATCCTGCGTTAAAAGTATCTGCCTGGAGTTTCTGCATTATAATGAACCTAATAAGCATGTAATATATTACTTTACACTGCACCCCCACCCAAATAAAATTAAATAAAAAATGGCCAACTGGATTTTACTGAGCAAATAGGTACGACGCTCCTATTGGATAATAACCGCATGGGCAATAATCTTTCAACTGGTAACACATAATTTTACCTTAACTGGTGCAATGAGTTGCCTCTTATTTCTTAAAGAGGCCCGGTCATGGAAAATCCACGTTTAGGAGCTTTTCACCATGTGACAGTGTTATTTCCTCATGAAAAATATCCCTAAATCTAATTTTGGCTGTATTCATGCATTTTCCTGTCTCAACTACAGATATTCTAATTCTGAGGTAAGGACCAGCAGACATGAGCATGGAAATGAAGTGTGTCATCAGGCCTTTCTCCTCCCCATGAAGCTATAGACTTGGAGCTGAACCCTGCCTCTCCAGGAAGTATGTTTATGTTTATTCATTTAGCAGACACTTTTATCCAAAGTGACTTACAATTTATAACCTATAGGGCATGTTGTGATCTGTGGGGGGAAACCGGAGTAGCGGGAGGAAACCCACACATGCATGGGGAGAACACGCAACTCCACGCAGAAAGGCCGCAGCCGAGTTTCGAACCTGCGACCTTCGTGCTGCGAGGCAACAATGCTAACAACTGCGCCACCATGCAGCCCAAGTAGGCCACTAATGCCCTTTCTGTGAGTTGCAAGTATAGGTGGATCTTTAGGTGACATTTTGTTTTCCTCTTTGTGTGCATGCGTGAGTGGTTGTGTGGCAAGGAAACACACAATATATCCTGCTGTCAATACATGACGTAAACGTTTAAGAAAGTTTAAAGGCAAAATCCCCGATACACTTTACCTTCTAACGACAGGAGGAGGTTTAGAGAGAAGCTTAAATCTTTACTGAAGACAAAATTAAAATGAGTATGATCTCATACTCTCAGGCTTTCTTTGGGGAGCAATCATCTCTTGATTTTTCGCTGTCCTTCAGGGAGGAAATCCTAATAAAACATTTTATCAAGCCTCCCACTACAGCTGGAATGATCCATCTGCTTCGCTAAATCCTCCTCCAAATGTGCAAAACAATTGAATTATAGGAAAAAAGTGTTTTTTCTTGCCACCCAATCCCATGATGCAAGCGAGAAACATAAACATTGACGTCATTAAAGATCCTCCTATGGAGCCGTTGATTTTCATTGCTGCAGTTGAGAATGCTTTAGTCTGACTACATTTCACAGATGACTGCATTAGAAACCTCCTCCAGTACCAGAGTGGTTATTCTAACAAACTACTTCAGTGTTGGAGACAGGAAACTGCCGTGAAAACCATGCATCCTGCCCATAGGCCAGACATGATAGCCAGCACAGGACACGTGTCTTAAGCAACTAAACTTTTATTTATTTATTTATTTATTTATTTATTATTTTTATTTATTTATTATTTCTTTACTGTGTCCTGTCTGGCTGTGAAGCAAACGGAATTAATGTCTGAATGTTGGTGACAAGCCTTACAGATTTTACTCTCAGGTCGAACATCAAAGCGTCTGCTTTTAATGTCACTCCTGATACTTAAAACTTTATTGTTATTGTTTTTTGAATGCTTGCAATTCCGACCAGACACGGAGACAGAGGTGAAAGAGAAAGGAAGAGACAAAAGGAGGGTGGTGGGCGTATTGTGTGTGTGTGTGTGTAGCCCCCTTCAGACAGGCCATGAAAAACAGAAATGTTCCGGACTCTGTCCATAAGACCTTTGTGTCTGAATACAAACATCCGGATAACGTGTTCCGGAATTTATCCGGACGAAGCCCCTAGTAACAGGTCCGGACTTGTTACGGACAGGGGGAGGGGGAGGAGGAGGGAACCGGGGGACGCTGTGCGCACCCAGATAGCCAGCTGCTGTAGCATGCGGCGAACCACGGCAGCCCACCTCCTACGGTACCGCCTAGACGCGCGACGGAGCGCTTCACACCGCTTCACACCGCTTCAGTGATTCCTTTAACCATTGAGCTTCATCATCCTGGTCTCTTATGCGTCTTCGTGTGCGCAGAATTATGCTTAAGCGCCTCGTGATTTTTATCTTGAGAAGCGCTATAGAAATGATATTTTCTTCTTCTTCTTCTTCTTAAAGGCACAGTCTGCAAAATTTAAATGTAGAATAACTTTAAAAATGTTTGATTTTGACCATCTGACCCAATTTTATTTAAAAAAGTAAATAATCTTTAAATTTCAATTTTCTCCTAAGTCTCTCCCCTGCCCTGTAGAGCTCAGCCAATATTTCTGCAAGCCTAACCCCCAAATTCCGGAGGCGCACCAAGATGGCGGCTTGAACGGTCGTGTTTTCTCAGGAGCTCCGAAAGACCGCAGATTTTGTTAAGTAACTTTATTCTCATACCACTCGAAATATAACTATGGATACCCAAAAAATTATTAAGGATGCAAAGCTGCAATTTGTGCCATCAAATCCCAATGTTAAGACGTCTCCGCATGCTAAAGTCAGAGACCATGACTATGCTAACACTGAAGCTGCCAACGTGGGTTTAAACAAGCGAGAACGGGGAGCAGACTCTGCGCCACCAACTCCATCAAAACAACCGCCGGGTGAGAAAAGAACAAAATCTTTAGAGAAGGAAGATGATATCTCCAATAAAACTATTTTTGAAGCTATTCTGGGACTTGAGAAGAAATTTGAAGTGCAGCTGGAAGATATCAAGGAACAAAACAGACAAAGTGCAGCTATGGTTGCCAGCTTGGCTAAGGCTGTGGAGTTTAATGCCGCAGAGATAGTTGACTGCAAACTGAAAGTTGTTAATCTGTCAAATGCGAATGAACAGCTGCTTAAAGAAAACGAAGACTTAAAAAGAAGAGTGAGAGAACAAGAGCGCTACCGAATGAGGTGGTGCTTAAAGCTAAAAGGGGTGAAGGAAGACAAAGACGAAAACATTAGAGTGAAGGTTTTGCAAACGCTTGGGAAGATTGCCCCTGATTTGAACTTAGAAGAGGCCGTTGATGTGGTTCATCGCTTAGGGAAACGAGTTGATGGCAGAAACAGAAACATCATTATTTTATTCACACAAAGGCGAATTAAAGAAGAACTGTGGAGGCGCACCAAGGATTCTTCAATCTGCAAACAAGAACGCATCAGCTTCGCAGAGATGTTGCCGCAGGAGGACATACAAGATCGACAGCGCCTATGGCCTCTGGTGGAGAAGGCAAGACGTGCGGGTAAACGAGCCTACTTTCGTGGTCCACATGCCTTCATTGATGGACGCAAAGTTGAGGACACACAGGAGAACTAAAAATGACAACTGAAATAGTGGAAACTTGTTAGCGGTCTGAGGAGCTCAGCATTTAGTATTTTTTCTTCTTTCTCATCTTTTTCACGTGGTGAGCGATATTCTATCTATAGTTCATGTTGAATGTTAACATTTGTTTTGGTTCTTTAAATGTTAGGGGTTTAAGAGAATCTGTTAAAAGAAAAGCCTTATTTTTGTACTGCAAAGGTAAAAAATCAAACTGCATATTCCTACAAGAGACTCATTCATCTGATAGTGATGTATCTTTTTGGTCAAACCAATGGGGCAGCAAAATCTTGTTTAGCCATGGCTCAACAAGGTCAGGGGGTGTAGCAATTTTATTCAATAACTTTCCTGGGGATCTTGTAATACAACGAACTGACTTGAATGGTCATTGGTTGATCGCTGTAATGAGAGTTGAAAGTTTGTTTTTCATTTTAGTCAATGTTTACGGATATAACAATGAAAGTCAGAATAAAAATATGTTAGAAGATATAACTTTAAATATTTCCGAACTTAAAGATCGATACCTTACGGAATATATTTTAATGGGTGGTGATTGGAATATGACTCCTGATGAATGGACTGATAGATGGCCCTCAAGGACAGGTAGACCACAAAGAAATAACTTAATTATAGAATTTTTGATAAACAACAATTTGACAGATATTTGGAGAGTAAGAAATCCGGAAATGAAAAGTTTTTCCTGGTTTAAGCCAAATGGAACATGTAAATCTAGAATAGACTATTGGCTAGGAAGTGGCAAAATTCTTAACCACACTGTAAATGCTGTGATGTCAAATGCACCTCTTTCTGATCATTGCTTTATTGAACTATGCTTAAAATCGGAAATTAGACAATCAAATAAAAGAACTTATTGGAAGTTCAATGCCAAACTTTTACAAAATGAAGATTACTGCAACATAGTCAAAAAAATTATAAAAGATATTATGGCTGACCGTTTAATTGTAGGATATATCAGTAAATGGGAATTCATTAAATTCAAGATTAGAGAATTTACTATTCAATTCAGTAAAAATATAAGTCGAAAGCAAAGAGAATATGAATGTAAATTATTCCAAGAAATTACTTATTACTGTAGTAAGGATGATCTAGATAGCCAAGAAAAGAGTAAACTTATGGAGTTGCAAACTAAATTAGATCAGCTCTACTTAAATAAAGCAGAAGGAGCTTTTGTGCGTTCACGCGCTAAATGGATAGAGGAGGGGGAAAAAAATTCCTCATATTTTTTTAATTTAGAAAAGAGCAGACAGAAAAGAAATCTTATATCTTCCCTGTTAATTGATGGTATTGAATGTGACGACCCTAAAATCTTGGAAAACGAAACTTATACATTCTATTCTAATTTATACTCCTCACAGTTCTCTCAAGCAGACTGTGATGCCTTTTTTGAACAAATAGATAATCTGATCCCCAAAATTAATGAATCATTTAAGGAAATTTGTGAATCTGACCTTAAAATTGAAGAATTAGATGCATCGATTAAGAAAATGGCGCTTAATAAATCCCCTGGTCCAGATGGGCTTACAGTTAATTTCTTCCAATTTTTTTGGGAAGACTTAAGGGAAATCTTATTCAAAGCTATACTGGCCAGTATTGAAAAGGGAGAATTGATGCCTAGCATGAAACAAGGATTAATTACATTAATTCCTAAACCAACCAAAGATAAGCGACAATTGGATAACTTAAGGCCTATAACGTTACTAAATACAGATTATAAAATTTTCTCTAGCTCAATTGCAACAAGGCTTAAACAAGGGGTTTCAAGTATAATTAGTGAGACACAATCAGGGTTTTTGAAAGACAGGAACATTCATAATAATATCAGATTGGTTTTAGACTTACTGGACTACAATGATCTAATTAGAGATGACAGTTTTATTCTTTTCTTGGACTTTTATAAAGCTTTCGATTCAGTAGAACATCCTTTTATTTTAGAAACACTAACTCGATTTGGATTTGGGAATAAATTTAGGAAGATAATAGATATACTATATAATGATATAAATAGCTCTGTGTCGTTAGGCCATGGCACTGGTAAAAGATTTAGCATTAAAAGAGGAATTAGACAAGGATGTGGAAGCTCTCTGCTGTTATTCATAATGGTTGTGGAGATGCTCGCAATTTTAATTAAAAATAGCAATGTGGCCGGAATTGAGATTATAGATGATTCGTTAATAATTAGTCAACTTGCAGATGACACTACTCTTTTCTTAAAAAATGAACATCAAATTCCCCTAGTAAAACAAATAATAACTACATTCTCAAAAGCTTCAGGCTTAAAATTAAATTTAAATAAATGTGAACTATTGGCGTTAAAGGAATGTCAGGCACAGTTTTTGTACGATATACAGGTGAAAAAGGAAGTAAAATATCTGGGCATCACAATTTCAAAAGATCACAAAGTGATGGAAAAAGTAAATATTTCAGATAATGTTGACAAATGTAAGACAATCTTAAATAACTGGTTACAAAGAGACATCACAATTTTTGGAAGAATATTATTAACCAAAATGGATAGTTTATCTAGATTTATATATCCAGCTTACTCTTTATCAATATCAAATAAAATCATTAAAACAATTAATAGCTTAAATTTTAACTTTATTTGGAGAAATAAATGCCATTATATATCTAAAGATGATTTGGTTAAACCATACATTGAAGGTGGGGGAAACGCAATTGACTTTGATGTAATGAATGGTGTTTTGAAAGTGAAATGGTTAAAATCCTTCCTAAATAATCCACACTCCATCTGGTTTTCTATACCAAGTAAGGTCTTTAACAAACTGGGAGGTATCGATTTTCTTCTAAAATGTGACTTTGAAATTACTAGGCTACCTATTAAACTTTCTGCATTTCATAAACAGGTCCTTCTTTATTGGAAAATGTTATTTAAACATAACTTCACTCCACATAATAGCCCAATTTGGAACAATAGATATATCCTAATGAACAGAAAATCTATTTTTATCCAAGATTGGCTTTCCAAAGGTGTTTGGGCAATTGCCCATTTTGTAGATAATGAAGGACATGTTCTAGAACATCAAGATTTTTGTCAAAAGTTTAATATCCAATGTTCTAAAAATAAATTTAATCGGGTTATAAGATCAATTCCACTGTCACTCAAAAACATAGTTGTAAATGATATAATATATTCTGGCATCTCCCCCAGGTTAAGACAATTATTTATAGAAGATATTCGATTTTGTGATGATAAATGCAATAATAAGTTTCTAAGATCTTCATTAAGGAATCTCTTCTATCCAAACTTACTTAGACGTAATTACATATTAAAAGATTTCCAAAGGGAAGAAATTGAAAAAATAAGAAGTGATTATATCACCTTCCCTATCGCTCCTAAAGGGAAAGAAGTCCAATTTAAAATTTTGAATAAAATTTACCCAACCAATAGACTCCTTGGGGATAGATTCAATATAGAAGCTGGTAATTGTGTATTTTGTGAAACAGAAGAGGAGGACTTAGACCATCTATTTTTTTTGTGCAATTTTATACAAATATTTTGGTTAGATTTTCATGCCTGGCTTTGTTCTAGTGGGATTCAAATTTCCCCATTTACCTTAAATATGATAATGTTTGGAGTGTTTTTGAAAGAAAAGAAAGTTAGTTATGGTGTTAATGTGTTATTAATTTTATGTAAACAGTTTATACATAAATGTCGATTTTTTAAGACCAAACCAACACTAGCCTATTGGAGAAATGACTTAAAATTATTACTTAAATCTTTGAATTTAGTTAAAAAGAAAAAGGCTGGTTTGTTTATTTCCTTTGTAGAAGATTTTGAGTTAGTAAGTCAATAATCTATTACTTAGATGACCCCAGCTTTAGATGTTCTTTTTCTATTGTTTTCTATTGTTTTCTTTTTCATATACGTGAAAATGTTGAATATGTATGCATGTAATGATTATCTTTTGAATATATAATGTAAGGTGCATTTTGTTTGTATGTTGCCTTTTCTAATAAAAAAAAAAAAAAAAAAAACCAAATTCCACTACCTCCGCTCCGCTGCGCTCCGCTCCGACACGGACGCCGGAGCAAAATCGGTCCCGTTCTAGTCAATCAGAGCAATTCCACTACTGTGGCCGTGCTCCGGCAGTGCGGCGCCGTGCGGCGCCCTCTGTTCCGACGTCCGGCAAAAATAGAATCGATCCTATTTTTGCCGGACGCCGGAGCACCTCCGCAGTAAATGGACAGAAATCACAACGGCCCAACAGGAAAAGGAGCAAGCACATCTTCCGTTTTTCACAATAAATCGCTAAACAAAAGGCGTTTTTTGTTTCATATGCACAGGTTTAACAACTTTTAACAACTATCAATGGCGGCTGAAGTTTAAATGCACAAAAATAAGCCATAAATACAGTTGCCACTATCAAAGTAGTCACACTTTGTTGATCCAAACACTGCTGATCTCTCAACACAAATGATGGGCAGATTAAACAGCTCATTTCCGATGCTTCTCCCGCACAACGGATGTTTGGATCTAACTTCCGCGTTTATTGCTCGGACTGTATCGCAAGATCTCGAAAATCCCGCGCATGCTTGTTTGCCCCCCTCAGGTCTCCGCACCGGAGCGGAGCCGTTGTAGAGCGGGTACCAGTAAAAATTGAGTTCGGAAGCGAGCGGCTGCGGAAGGCGGGGGCGGACCGGAGCGGAGCGGAGCGGAGGTAGTGGAATTTGGGAGTAACGCGTTGACCAATAGCGCTGCGTTTCCACCAGGGGGCAGCTGTCAATCATCGAGCACGAGCATTCGATCTCAGCGTGCACAACAGTGTCACGCGCCTCACTCGGCTTACTGCAGAAACATGGAGCAACAAAACCCCAAATTACCGATTCCTCGACTGCCTTCCACATCTCAGAAAACATTTAAAAAGTTTAAAAGCCCTTCTTCAAAAGTGGCTGTAAGACGTTCGAGACAGTCGAGTAGAATTTACATTAGAGATTGTTTTACACACGATGGAGAGATTTCCGTGATCTACACGGCCTGAAAACGGATGAAGAGTTGGCAAAGTATCTTTTAGACAGGTAAGTTATTTATTGTTTTTCGGATAAATTTACTTATAATCTTTCTTTCACTGAAAGAAGTAATAGAGCAAACAAGCTTTGTATGCTTGGTGTCCTTTTGGCTAATGTAGCATTAGCTTGAATGCTAAGTCGACATGAATAGATGCTAGTGAACTAGTTATGCTATATTTGGAAGAAGTTTGAGTAACGAAAGGGGATTTTAGTTTTTTGTTTATATGGGAGCTAATGATTAGTGTGGCGTTTAACTATAGGCCACATCAGTATATTGTTTTAAGCTCTTGTTTATAACTTCCCCGTTAGCGGGGTTCAGTTAGCATCTTGAAAGCTGAATTAGGTGTTTACACTTGCCTGAGCTGCGTGTTTGATTAAAATGAGTAATCAGCAGCTCATGTAGCACTTGTAGAAGTCTGAGGAGATGATTCAGCAGTTAGAATTATGTGTGATTGATCAGGAACGTATCCAAAACCTTACGTTTCCATTAGCACTGAAAGACATATTGTGCTAACCTGGGTGGGCCACGTGTACAGATTACTGTCTGAGTTTGTGGTCTTACCTATGTGAAAACTCCATATTAAAATAAAAGGAATGATAATCAGCTCGTGCAAAAATCTGTGAAGGCTGGGGAGACTTGCTTAGCTTGTGATCACTAATTTTTGGGCTTTGTTTTTTACAGTCATCAGTCCAAATATGAAGCATCAACATCTACACCATTGAAGCGCCAACTGTGTATTTCTCCAACACCAGTGCCAGCTCTGTCTAGCATTCATGGAGGGTCATCTGAAAGGTAAATAGCTGCGTAAAAACCTCTACCAGGAATATTATAATTTTGCCTCTGTTTGTTTTAAGTTAGTGGTGGATTATTTTGAAAAAATTCTAGAAATGGGATAATGAATGACTATAAAAAATGTATAGAAATAAATAGTAAAACTACATTTTATATAGCACCTCTCAAGATAAAACTCTTGAGACACTTCACAACAACAAAATTAAACATATTTTAAAAAATTATATTTTTATTTCAAAGTTTATGAGAAAAAAATAACACAATTGTGTTTTTAAAATGTAAAGAGAGAGACAGGAAATTATTTGTAAAGAAAGAATTCAGTGGATACAGAGAAATGCGTAATAAGTAGAGTGAGAAAAATAAGGAGAGGGTGATGATGACGGCCAATAGACGAGGTCTATTACCTTCAAAATGACAAAATATGTATTGATTCTAATCATATTCTTGTGCTTGTATTTTATTTTCATAGGGATGATAATTTGGAGGAGGTGATGGAACAAGGTGAAACTAAAAAAGAAGGATCTTCACAAATGTAAGTACAAGGTTGTATCTGTATTTGGCTGTCACATTTGTCAGGAAAAGTAAACAATAATTACTTTTTTAGGTTATCTTGTGTGGTAATTGAAGCAAACATTGACGAGGAAGAGTTCAACAATATTCAAAACTCTGTAAGTATTCAGATGTTAATAAAATGTGTCTAATTTTCCATACTAAAAACTTTATATTGTGTATATTCAGGATAGAGTCATCAGATGACACATGGTCACCAAACAGAGAACCAGAAGTTGATTCGTCTTCAGAGGAGGACGAAACCATCGAGATGGACAGCGGTACTGATGACAGCAGTGATGAGGACTACACACCTTATACACACATAAGGTAATTCCTTTCGTTTAACATTCTATAAAACTGCAATAGCGCATAGTTAATAAAAAGCTTTTGTTCACAGGACTGGAGCAGCATTACAAAAAACATTACAACTTGAGACTCTGCAAGAAATTAACATAGAGGATACAGTTCATGACTGTAATATCCCAGAAGCAACTGACCGACGTTTGACAAGCAAGAAAGGTCTTCCTCGACGCTACTAGCTAAGGCCTGAGGATCCAAGGCGTTATGGTTTGCTGTCCGGAGTTCCTGCACCATCAACAGAGGAACTTCTACAACACCTACGGACTTGCGGTGATGGTAAAATAAAACATTATCTGCCTTACATCTTCCACACAATAGTCCATTGCTAATTGAGTTTATTTTTTATTTACAGGTAAAACTTTGCCACAGACATAGGTGTTGGGGGAGGCAAGAGAAAACCCAAAACCTTCTTTATTTTTGTTTCCTGTTTTTTTTTTTTTTTTTTTTGAAAATAAAGATATATTTTGGGGAAATAAGGACTAATAATTTAAAAATTTATGTAAAATGTTGGAGGTAGACATAATTTTTTTTTGTTGTTGTGCAGGAGTTTTAAAATTTATGGTATTTTTATAAATGCAACACAGAGTTGTGCTTTAGAACACTTTATTAAAGCATCAAACAAAAATATATAAAAACAAACTTATGTAAAATATCAAATATATACATTTATTTACAATCGTCTTGGAATAAAACCAGTGTAGTTACCATTGGGGTCAGGGAATTTTGCAGAATAAACTCCTCCATGTGTGGTACAGTTGAAATACATGTCTGGGGAGGCTGTTGGCAGCATTTCTTTTCCAAATCAGTTGGCATATCTCTGCAGTGGGAGCATACACACCATGAAGGTTGATTGGGTGTTGGAGGTGTTGTGGCAGGTGGACCAGAGAGGGCAAGTACATCAAAGAGAACACCAATGTCTGTCCAGCACCATGGTAAGGATGTCAATAGCCTGCTGAGGGTTCAGGTTCTGTATGTGTTGCTACAAAAGTGGAAAGAGATGCTACAGCAACAGTTTTTAGGATAATTTAGTGTAATGTTGTTATGCTTACACGTTCAAAGTCTATTCGCTCGGAACAAAGATTCCGAACTCGAGAGAGATCTTCATCTCCAAGGTCCACAGCTGAGTGTCTCACACTTCTTCGGCCTCTGGATGCACCGCGGCCTCTGGATGCACCGCGGCCTCTATAGACGCACCACGGCCTCTGGATGCACCACGGCTTTGAGATGATGGTGGGCATCTCCTTTTTGCACCACGTCTTGAGGATGCAATAGGAGGTTCAAACTCTTCCTCAGAGGATTCCTCAATCACTGAACTCTAAATTGTATTAGAATAAAAAAAATATACTAATATAAAAAGTACTCTTGCATATTAATCAATTTTGACACAGATCAGGTTTACATCTAGTCAAAATTTGGGCTAAACCAACAATAAACAGAAACCCTATGAAAACAACCATGATTATAGGAGGACTACACAGAATGCAGTGTTTATTCATGATTTCCACATAAATTATTTATATGCTTTGATATATTCATCCCATCTTGAATGGCAAAGCAATTCAAAATAAGCTAGGTACTTGTAATAAAATGCTAACAATTTGATAGGATTAATTTTATTTACAATATAGATTGCCAACTGTTACTGGTATTTTAAAAAATAAATATGTTTATAGATATTCTTTATAAAATGCCTTTTGTAAACAGTAAGTGTTTAATGTGCTGGTTAAATACAACTTTCTTACCTCAGATAACTCCATTGCTAACACTAGCTCAGCTCTATTACAAGAAGCAATGCTCCAATGTTGACTGCTTTTCCTGCGCGTGCACATTGGGAGGCGTGGCTTTCGGCTCTTTCAGGAAGGGCGGGGGAGTGAGCAACAGCCGTTCGAATTTAAAAATCTCCTCCTCACCCTGATGGCGTCATCCTGCGGACTGTGCCTTTAACATAAGTCCGATTCTCTCCACAAAAATAAACAGTCAATGATGAACAAGAGTCTGCTTCTAGACCTGAAGAAAAGGGACACACAACAATAAATCAGGGGCAAGCTATCACTGTGTCAACCTGATGGTGAAATATAAAATCAACATTGTTTAACTGAACAATCACACGATAATAAACCACACTGCATTTAGTGCCAACCACAGCCTTAAGACATGTGTTGAACGTGCCCAGGTCCATACTTATGAGAGCACCTGTGTGTGTACATGCACTTGTTTATGTAAGGTTTCTCTATAGGAGCGTCCAATAGAGAATGTGAGGGGCCACAGATCTGCCCCCCAAAGATGTGTAGCAGATGGAGGGAGCTCCAAGTCCCAGAGATCCAGGAGCTGCCCCAGAGCACAAGGACCCCAGGGAGTCTGTAACCAGAAAGGCCCCCGCCCCCCTCGAGAGGCGCTTAACAGTTATGGCATGAAAGATTAACAGTTATGGCATGAAATTGATCACAAATATTGTAATTAAGTCCTCTGTAACAAAGGTTATGTGGATGCATTTCTTTGTCCTTGTTAGATTCAACGTGGAAGTTGTTCAACATGGTTTCATACGCTCTGCCTTGGAATGACTGCCTTCCAGATGCCAAGCAAAAAGACACCTTGGTGTTGTGACGTGTGCAAACAGCAGCATGTAAACAACATGTAGGTGTTTGGTTGGAAGTGTAAACATGGAGTTGTACTGGACAAGACAGCACAACTTCAAATTTATGAGCCGAGGACTTGATTATCCTTTGTTTACATAAGAATGATGATGATGCACATTAAGGAAAGCAGCGCAAATGTTTCTTTCATATGCAAAGTACTTGTATTTTGGAATGGATCATTTATTATTTACAATTAGTTTCATTGTTCTCTATGTCACTTTTTTTACTCATATCTGTCAAGTACTTGTATGTGTGTGAGAGAGGCCTATATGCAGGTCTTTGTTTTTTAAGTCTTAACACTGAGGTGTACTCTACATCACAGCATGACTTAAATGTTGTGAGACTATTACTTTACTCTGTCTACATCATCTGTTTACATAAGCATGATGATGGACATACTGACTGTCCCACAAACTAGGTACAGGTCTACAGGTGATCGGGCTTTCTCGGTCTTGGCTCCTTCTCTCTGGAATGAGCTTCCACTTGATATTAAACTGTCACCTTCGCTACATGTTTTTAAGAGTCGTTCGAAAACTCATTTTTATCGTTTAGCTTTTATGTGACTTGTATGCTTTTGCTCCCTGTTTACATTTTGTATGGTGCTTTTATGTCTGTATGTTGTTTTTATCTCTTTTTTATTGCTATCTGTCTTTTTACTGTATTCTATGTTCAGCGCCTTGGGCTCCTGCAAAGGCAGTGGGAGGTGCTGTACCAATAAAGATTGATTGATGATGCACATTATAGAAAACAGTTTTCACTTTTGATTCATAAGCAACGTATTACTATTTTGGTAGAGTTGATTTTGTATTTCAAATCTTTTTCATTGTTCAGTCAAGTGTGTGTGTGTGTGTGTGTGTGTGTGTGTGTGTGTGTGTGTGTGTGTTACATTTTAGTGTATGGTGCCTTTTCAGTTGACATATTTGATTTGTTTTTGGAGAAGCAGAGATAAGCAAAGGTGAGCAGGTGCATTTTTTGGATAAAATTATTTAACCTCGTAAAAACGTTCATATGCAAATGACCAAGTGTTAATGATCCACAAATAAAAACTTTGACTGTTAAATTTTGAAAGTATTGATAAAGAGTACTAGGAAATTGGTTATCAGCAGGGGCCATTTGTGTGTCACTACAGTTTACAGTAAAATAAATGAAAAATCAGAGATGTATTTTTTTCACAAACATACTTGTTGGAGTATGTAGAGCCGGTTACTGTTGACCAGCAGGCATGATTTTGTGACAACAACTTTTACAGTGTAGGAGCTACAGACATTTCAATGATTTAAAAATTCAACAAAAATCAGACAAGTATGTTTTCTAAAAAGTAAATACTGTATATGCACAGTTAAAGATTATTTTTTAAATATTCTGCAGAAAAAATACCGAGGTCCAGACCTCGATGTCCTCAATGGTAGATACGGCCATGGTGGTGTCTAATAGTGGGTAAATGTTTTATTTTTACTCACGCAGCTCTACACAGATTTCCATGGGATCAGAAATCAAAACCTGCAACACTCCTTTTCTTGACTGGACCTGTAGTCACCTCAACATCTGATGCTGTACAGAAGAAGGAGGACAGAAACTTCAGCAGTGAGCTCTGAAGAAGACTGCAGTAGTAGTTGAATGTGTTAAAGAAGAATGGTGGTGAAGATGACCTCCATCCTACAAAACCCCTCCTACCCACTGTGTTCTACTGTGGAGACCATGGACAGCTCCTTCAGAGGCAGACTGAGACATCCCAGACGTGAAACAGAACGCTACCGTAGGTCTTTCATCCCCTCTGCAGTAAGAGTGTATAACTCCTCAGTTTAAGCTGTACTGGCATTATCCTGGTACACAATACCACCAATGCAGTATTCAGTATGTGTTCAATATTTGTGCAATACCAGATTTACATGGTATGTCTGTGTCCCTTACAGCATGCTGCATAGTTCTGGAACCCAAGTTTTTTATTTTTATTTGTAGTTTTTAGTGGTCGAAGGTTACAATAATAGCTTACTGCCTATTTGTTATTATTTCTCTTCAAATGATTCTGGTGAGTGCTGGTGCTGCTGTAACAAGTGAATTTCCCCACCGTGGGATCAATAAAGTCTGTTCTATTCTATTCTATTCTAACAATCGCTTTCTGATATGATTAATGTATCTTCCTTCAGTGCATGTAACAATTCTGGGGTGGTTTTTGATTTAAAAAGAATTCATAAACAAGTTGACTCATGAGTCAAGTAGTTTTCATACCTCCAGATTTTTGAAGAGAAATAATAACAAATAGGCAGTAAGCTATCATTGTAACCTTCGACCACTAAAAACTACAAATAAAAATGAAAAACTTGGGTTCCAGAACTATGCAGCATGCTGTAAGGGACACAGACATACCATGTAAAGCCGGAATTGCACAAATATTGAACACATAATGTCACGAACAGAACTCGGAAGACCCGTGAAGACGCCAAACACAATGAGAGTAAAATAAAAAGTCTTCATTAGGATGCAGAGTTACCAGAGTTGGGCGAGGCTGGAGACAGAGTCGGAGAGGAGGCAAGGGTCAAAACCAGATCGGACATGCAGATACGGGGAACAGGCAAGAGGCAAGGTTGAGGACAGGCGAAGGTCATGGAGGCAGGCAGAGTACAAGGCAGGGGTCAGGAGCAAAAACAAGGTCCGGGGGCAGAGATCAGGCAGGGTGGATGGCTAGAGAATTTACTAGCACAAAGTTTTCAATAATCTGGCCGGGAACTGGTGGCTGACTGGTGAATATATAGCAGGGGAAGCAGGTGTGAGTGCTGAGCTGAGGAGTCAGGAGCAGGTGGAGTGGATGAAGCTGATTACAGGAACAGGTGAGATGAATGGAGTTGATTGTGATGCTGACTGAGGTTGCTAGGGAAAACAGGGCTTGGCTGGAGCTTGATGAGGGGACCAGGTGAGCTGAATGAAGAGGCAGAGGAGGGTGAAGGATGGGAGTCATGACACATACTGAATACTGCATTGGTGGTATTGTGTACCAGGATAATGGCAGTACAGCTTAAACTGAGGAGTTATACACTCTTACTGCAGAGGGGATGAAAGACCTACGGTAGCGTTCTGTTTCACATCTGGGATGTCTCAGTCTGCCTCTGAAGGAGCTGTCCATGGTCTCCACAGTGGAACGCAGTGGGTATGAGGGGTTTTGTAGGATGGAGGTCATCTTCACCACCATTCTTCTTTAACACATTCAACTACTACTGCAGTCTTCTTCAGAGCTCGCTGCTGAAGTTTCTGTCCTCCTCCTTTTGTACAGCATCAGATGATGAGGTGACTACAGGTCCAGTCAAGAATAGGACCTGTAGGGTACAGGGTCCTAACAGCCCGTACCCTCTGGGGGTACTTCAGGAGTATGGGGTACCAGGCCCTCTGATACGGGCTGTAAGGACCCTGTACGACTGGTGTCAGAGCTCGGTCTGCATTGCCGGCAGTTAGTCGAGCTCATTGCTGGTGAGAGTTGGCTGCCCTGATGCAACAGGGTTTGTACTGTATTGTATAATAAATAGTTTTCTATTTGACATTTTTGATTAGAAACTATGAAATTTAACGGTTGGTTTTCTGACACCGGTTCTGTTTCGTGAAAAGAAGGATGGAGACTGATCGAATGGAGACGGCCAACAAGCCAAATATCAACGTGGAGGTCCACGTCAAATCCGTCAGGGGAGCTTTTTTTTCTCACAGAGGAGTTAGGAAACAAAATTAAACAATACAACACTGAACGAGAAAAGATGTTTATGTTTATTTATTTGGCAGACGCTTTTATCCAAAGCGACTTACAATTTATAACCTATAGGGCATGATGCCACCTAAGAGAGTATTGCAGACGGAATACGACATGGAGGACATCCGTAAGTCAATAAACAGCATGTCTGAGGAGCTGGCTAAGATAACACAACAGCTGCTTAAGCTCACAGAAGTTTTTGAGGAAGTAAAGCTACTAAAGAAGACCATAATTGAACGGGACAAGACAATTGAAGAACTTGAAAAAAGGATTGATAACCTGGAGCAGTATACACGAATGGAGGATGTGATAATTACTGGGATGAGTGTTAAACCTCGCTCATACGCAAGAGCCGCAGCAGGAGGGAGAAATATTGATGAAGATGCCGATCCAGAGGACACGCAGTCGTTGGAAGGACAAGTGGTGCGTTTCTTGGCTGGGAAGAATATACATCTGGATGCTGGGAATATTGCTGCCTGCTATACTCTTCCGAGGAAAGATAAGTCCAAACCTGCCATTGTTTTGAAGATTGTAAACAGGAAATGTAAAATGGAACTGATGAGGCAGGGGAAGAAGTTGAAGGGTTCTGAGGTGTACTTAAATGAGCATCTTACGCAGAAAACAGCCAAACTTGCACATGAAGCCCGCAACCTGAGGAAGAACAACAAGATAAAGACGACCTGGACGAGGATTTGCTAGGTTTACATTCAACTGAAGGGGACCACACCCGAACAAGCTAAAGTAGTTTTGGTAAGAGATCTTAAAGATCTTGAGCAATTTAAATGACGCTAATAATTACAGAAAAATCTTGAGATTAATGACTGGGACTTGGTTGGTAATTTACAAACATTTGAAATGAGGACGAACTACTTACCGATTCTGACTATTAGGAGGACACTTATTTATTCCATGGTAAACAACTTCAAAATGTTTATGACTCTTTGCACCACAAAATGAATGATCTTGGAAGCGATTTAGATTTTGATGGTAATTTTAACAAAGAGCCATGGAATGATTGTAAATACTATAGTGATGAGGAGTTTAAAGAGATAAATATGGTGGGAGCCTTCTCTGTCATTCATTTCAATCGTAGAAGTTTGCATAAAAACTATGATAAGGTTAAAGAGTATCTGAGTCACTTACCAAATTTTTCTGTTATTGCTGTCTCAGAGACGTGGTTGGACAATGAAAAGGGTTCCTACGTGGAAATCGAGGGATATGAATTATTTACTTTAAATAGGAACAAGAAAAAGGGCGGTGGGGTTGCACTGTATGTGGATATAAACCTGAAGTGTAAGTCATCTGATAAAAAGACAATTATTATTGATGGGGTTATGGAGTGTATCAGTGTTGAAATTGCTATTGAAGGAACTAAACCCATCATTGTTAGTTGTTTGTATAAAACACCTGGATCCTGTCTAAATACTTTTAATCAGGAAGTCGGTAGCTTGTTTGTAAATTTAAACAAGGCTCATATTGTATGTGGTGACTTTAACATTGACCTTCTCAACCCTCATGATAACTTAAAATATCTAATTTTATTACAACAATGTACAGTAATAACCTTCTCCCACTTATCCTAAAACCCACTCGAATTACAACTACAACTGCCACTTTGATCGACAATGTATTCACTAATGAGATATCCAGACAAATTACAGCGGGATTACTAGTTAATGATATAAGTGACCATCTACCGGTATTTAGTGTTTTTCATCAAATAGTACATTATGCTCAAAATCCTGAAACGATTACACAGAAATTGGTTTGACATAGAACACCCGAAGCCCTGGCTGCATACAAGGCAGATCTTTCTGCTCAGACGTGGGCAGGGCCAGATTAACACTTTGTTGTACCCTGGGCAACAGTATTAAAGGGCCCCATCATCACGACCCAAGGATCACCATAATATGGTCACATACAGAATATTTTACTGTAATATGCAGTAAATATACTCAATACTTGAATGCCTGACATCACGTAACCCACTCAGGGTAACCTTTGACACACCTTGTGTGGACTGACCAATGAGGAGAGGGTCTTAACTTGAGGCCCTCTCTTCATTGGCCAGTATGCATGAGACTGACTCTCAACCGCTCTCAACTGATGTTCAAAGTCATAGGCAGCGAAGCGTCTCTGTGCAGCGCAAAAGCTCGGGTGGACAGTTTGTTTAATACAGGGTGACCATATTTCCATTTCCAAAAAAGAGGACAGGGTATCTGTGCCTATGACGTCACACTATGGCCCATTTTTTTGTAAGAACTGAAATGAATATCAGATTCTGCCAATAAAAGGGTTCTAAAACAATTCATATGTAAATATTTTGCGTGTTTATTGCAAAATCTCATTTTTCTTCTTTAGTGCTGCAACAAGGTTTTATTAATAATAAATTATTATACCTTTTGTTTTACTACAGCATCGGTAAGCTTCCTGTGCACAGATGATTAAGGATGCTTGTTTCAGCTGTGAGATTAGACGATAGGATCAATGAAAAAATAAATTGTCACACACTCCATGGAAACTTTCAGAGAATCCACAAATAGTGGCTTTCAAATGGTTTTGTTACTTTTTGCAAGTTTAGAAAAGCAGCAGATGAGACAGCATGTCTGATCATTTAGTTCTTCATCTGATTATATTAGAACATGTCAGTAATGTCTGAGGGGCTTTTACAAACACTGTATAACTAACACTCCTGGAGAGGGTATGAATTACACAGAGGCTTCTGGGGAGCCCAGTTGGGGGGGGGGGGGGGTGTCATTTTGCCTTGGCCCCCAAAATGCCTTGAAACGGCCCTGGGTGTGTGACTGAGTTTTGAAGGTGATCTGAATTGTATCAGATGTATAAATATTACATGTGTATAACTTATTGTTTTATACAGGTAAAAACGTGTCGTGGAGATAAATCTACGTACATTTTACTTTTCAACACTTTGTTTTGTTTTCTAGTTTTTATTTAACTATTTTCCTGTCCTGTCTGTCTCTCAACTTCCTGCATCTCCTCTAAACTCTCCAGAAAAACTGCTGCCTAGATTCTTACTTTTTCACCTCATCAGTTACTTTTGAGCAGATCAAAGGGATCTCCTGACCGCAAAGCGGAGAGCGCGTTTCGATGCTGCGTCAGTGAGGTGAAATCACTGCAGATGAGCTCCGCAGTAGCAGAGCGCTTCAGGCACAAATAAGACAGAAAGTAGAGAACATGTGCGGACATGAACGATCGTGTGTTCATTATAGTTTTTTGGTTGCGCCACTTTGAGAATGGATCGTGCGCTGGACGCAGCAGCCTGGAGCGCTGAACACCAACGATCATCGCTAGAGCTCCGGACGTCACGTGACTCTCAGAGGGTAGACGCTCTCTGTGCTCTCTGCTCAAGAGTCCATGAATGATGTAAGATAGCTAGAAAACGTTTTTTCCGGCTCCCCTGGATGTAGGATATCCAGCTCTCCCATAATTCGATCCCTGCTCCTGGATGAAAAACATTTTCATCAATACCCCCCCGGACAGAGAGTGAAAAGTGGACATGTCCGGGGAAAAGAGGACATATGGTCACCCTAGTTTAATATAAAGCGGGAGATTACAGATACAGTATTTTGCTCGTGCTCTTGCTGCCCTGAGTTCGTGGGGCCCTGGGCAATTGCCCAGTTGCCCATATGGTTAATCCGGCCTTGGACGATGCTTTCTTATCCAAAGTAACCAAACTCTATGATAAACACTGCCCATTGAAGCCATATATTACTGGAAATAAAATTAAAATAAAAAAGCCCTGGATAACATATGGCATAGTTAAGGCTTGTAAGAAGAAAAATCATCTTTACAGAATATATTTAAAACAAAGAACTAAAAGTGCTGAAGAAAGATATAAGACATATAAAAATAAATTAATAAATATAATATGCATCAATAAAAAGAATTATTATCATAAATTATTAGAACAACACCAGAATAATACACGAGGAATCTGGAAAACATTAAATGGTATAATTAGGAATGGAAAAAAAGTTAATGCACTCCCAAGCTATTTCATTAAAGAAGATCATGAAATAACTGATATCAAGGAAATTGCCAATGCTTTCAATCGTTATTTTGTTGAGGTTGGACCATTATTAGCTGGTGCTATCAAAGCACCTATAAGTAAAAATGAAAAAAATATTACTGAGTCCAAATCTAATTGTAACCCCAGTTCTTTATTTTTAAGGGGTGTAGAAGACATTGAAATAATAAATATTGTCAATAAATTTGAAAACAAAAGTTCAACTGATTGCAGTAATTTAGATATGAGGTTAGTAAAGGAAATTTTCAATCACATTGTCACACCCCTCACATATATCTGGAATCTGTCATTCTGTACTGGTGTTTTTCCAAGTAAAATGAAAACAGCAAAAGTAATCCCTATTTATAAAAATGGAAGTAAACACTTATTCAAAAATTATAGACCGATTTTGCTTCTCTCACAATTTTCTAAAATTTTAGAAAAATTGTTTGTCACTAGACTTGATGATTTTGTTAAAAAATTCAATTTGCTAAATGAACAACAGTTTGGTTTTCGATCAAACAGATCCACTTTGATGGCAGTAATGGCCTTAACTGAAGATGACACAACTGCAGTAGAAGAAAATAAATATACCTTGTGTGTCTTCATTGACCTAAGTAAGGCCTTTGACGTCATAGATCATACACTTCTTCTTCAGAAGCTACAAAGATATGGTATTCGTGGGACAGCTTATGCTTGGGTGGCAAGCTACCTTAGTGAAAGAGACCAGTTTGTGCATATCAATAATGTTGATTGAAGAAAGGAGTTCATTACTCATGGAGTCCCACAAGGGTCTATTTTGGACCTAAATTATTCATAATGTATATTAATGATGTGTGTGCGGTTCTAGATAAAGTAAATTGTTTGTTGTATGCAGATGACACCAGCCTTTATTGTTCTGGTGACGACCTAAACAAGCTTGTTGATTTAGCTGAAAAAGAACTGGCAGTGTTAAAAGGATGGTTTGATAGGAATAAACTTTCTATGAATGTGACCAAAACAAAGTACATTATATTTGGAAACAGGAAAATTACTAATGAAATTATTATAAAAATAAATGGTATTGTAATTGAACAAGTACACACATATAAATTTTTAGGAATTACTATAGATGAAAAACTGAGTTGGAAGCCTCATATAGATGATATAAAGTTAAAAATATCAAAAAATATAGGACTTATGAGTAGAATGAGATTTGTTTTAAATATTAAGTCCCTTCAGATACTCTATAACTCATTTATTTTACCATATCTGAGCTATGGTGTTGAAATATGGGGAAATAATTACAGAGCAAATATTTATCCTATATATTTACTTCAAAAAAAGGTAGTTCGAATAATTTCCCATGCTAACTATTTTGCTCCAACAAATCCTATCTTTATCCATTTAAAAATTCTAAAATTTTACGATATTATTGACCTGCATACACTGATTGTAGTATATCAGGCATATCAGGTTCAACTTCCACCTTATCTCCAAAGGATGTTTGAACTAAGGGAAGGAGGATATAGTCTAAGAGGAACTGGGATTTTCAAAAAAAAGAATATTAGAACCAATAAAAAACAAAGATGTATCTCAGTAAGAGGAGTGAGTTTATGGAATAGCCTCGAGGATAGATAAAAAAATTCATGCTCGTTGAAAATATTCGAAAAGAGTTTTAAAAATAATGCCTTACGTAATTACCAAGTGCACCAAAATTAGTTTTGTCACACGTTTTATACCTCTTGATTGATTTAAATTGTTTTTGTTTTATATCTCTTGATTGATTTTTGTTGAAATTAGGATGATGCATGTAATAACTGTATTGTTTATATGTTTATTTACTTTTGATATTTATGACAATGTTGATTTTTTTAATGAATTAATGGGTAGGCTTAAATAAGTTTAGCTTCAGCCTACTGTATACCTTTTCGCTCATAAATAATATCTAAAGAAACTGTTTCATTTACAAGAGGAATTTGTACCTGTGATAATTATTATTATGTTCTTTATTAGATAATTATTTTCCTTTTCGTGTGTTTTATATGTATTTGTTATGACGGAAATAAATAAATGAAATGAAAAAAAAAGTTTACTAAATATATTTGTATATGTCATACCCTGCCTTCATTTTATTTCTTAAGAGTAAAATCCCTCTACTGTGGATTTAGGTCTGTGTTATAATCCAACCCCTCCTCTTTAATCCGGGCTTGGGACCGGCAGAAGTGACCCAAAAGGGAAACTCTGGCAGAGTTAGTTTTTTTTTTTTTTTTTTTGGTTTGGTTTGGTGCTGGATGAGAAGCTCGTCCATTTGCCCTTTTCTGTCAGCTGTTATCTTTTTAAGGCGTAACAGATTTAGGTGTTACACCTCTGAGCCAGAATCTTCTCCAGAACAGAGTGAATGCTGCCCAGAAACAAACTGTTTCCTCTCTTACTAAAATGCACTCTGTCTGGGAGAAAAAGAGCGTTTTTGAAGAACCTGAGCTCAGGATGCTCGATGACCAGGCCCCCAAAGCTCCCAACAGCCCTCCTCAGTAAAGAATTAACCTGTTTTCTGTTGTTGTTCATTCTTCCTGGTTGCCCGTATCCCCACGACTGCCGTTCGTTGATGGCGGAAAAGGCTATTCTCATTTTCGGAAAGTCCTTATGGAGGTGGGACAAATCCTTTTGGATCTGAGAAGCCAGTTCCACCGGGGAAACGTGACCCAGATCGTATCCTCCAGCGTGGACGACCAGAATATCTGGAGGACCGTGTGTGCGAGCCTCGGAGTAAAACCTGGGAAGGACACCACCCCAGCGCATGCCTCCTTTACCAAACCATTGGACCTTAGCTCTGAGTCCAAAGTTTGTCCCAAACTGCTGCTGAGCCGCCTTTTCACCCCGTCTGATGTAACTGGATCCAATCATCCAGATTACTGGAGTTCGAGGCTGCTCAGACTTGATGGTAGATGCAGTTTTTGGGGGTTCTGAGACACTTTTGGGTCCTGAGTCCGTCCCTTTCCTACAACCTTTGAGGCGGATCATAGTGGGACATTTCTGCTGAGGTGTCTCTCTTCTGTAGTACTGGGAACGAATATCCTGAGTACTGACAGAGGGCTGGTACTGGTTTGTCTCTCTTCTGTAGTACTGGGAACGAATATCCTGAGTACTGACAGAAGGCTGGTACTGGTTTGTCTCTCTTCTGTAGTACTGGGAACGAATATCCTGAGTACTGACAGAAGGCTGGTACTGGTTTGTCTCTCTTCTGTAGTACTGGGAACGAATATCCTGAGAACTGACAGAAGGCTGGTACTGGTTTGTCTCTCTTCTGTAGTACTGGGAACGAATATCCTGAGTACTGACAGAAGGCTGGTACTGGTTTGTCTCTCTTCTGTAGTACTGGGAACGAATATCCTGAGTACTGACAGAAGGCTGGTACTGGTTTGTCTCTCTTCTGTAGTACTGGGAACAAATATCCTGAGTACTGACAGAAGGCTGGTACTGGTTTGTCTCTCTTCTGTAGTACTGGGAACCATGGACGTAATTTTCACTTTAGAAGTGGGGGGGACACCGGGGACGGGGACGGGGGGGGGGGGGGGGGGGGGGTCTTTACAGTATGCTCTAATGGGAAACGGGCTTCAACACAAACGGTTGTTTTCCCTCTTGGTCCTAGAGCTCAACCAGTGTCATTTTAATATAGCGTAATATTGTTTTTGGATGGTAAAAAGTGCAGGGGTCAAAACTTGACTTTGGAAAAAGTGGGGGGGACATGTCCCCCCTGTCCCCCCCCAAAATTACGTCCATGCTGGGAACGAATATCCTGACTACAAGCAGGTTTTTGGAGCTTTTCACCAGATTCCTGCTGATCTGTGCCCTGAATCCCACAGTTAGTAGGCAGTGAGGCTTTTGGGTTGACCTCACTGACCTGAACCTCTGTGTTGGGAGAAAAGTCAATTATTTAGTCATAATTGACCATAACTCCTCATTCTACGATTTCAAACCAAGAAAGACTTTGTGTGGTCTCCATCTTTAAGACGTGTGAAATATTGACGGGTTTGAAGAGAAAACTGTGACAAAATTCTCAACTATCTGTCCCAAACAGTCAGAAAACTGAGGAGAATCAGTATGTATCGAATGGAGTCACGAGTGTTTGAGAGATAGAGACTTGTCTCTGAGATCTGACGAATGCTGTTCTTTGGTCTCTGTGGCAACCAAGAGTGATGTCATCAACTGCTGTCCTTTGATCTATGAACTCACCAAGTGAAGATGAGCACCATCTTCATCCTTTTATGTACGTGTCTGTGTGCGCGCGCGTGTGTGTCCAGATTCTAAATTGTATTTTAATCATTTTATTAGAAGCTAAATGTTGCTGCTAATGTTTTTACTCTACAATCGGTGCAACACAAATAAAAGCTGACACTGAGAGTTAGCATGTTTGATTTTCTAAAACGATGACATTCGGCCAGAGTTCACGCAAGAAAAGCTAACTAATATAGTGTGATGAGAAAATAACCTGACACAAAACTAAATGGCAACATTAATATTAAATGGTTGTTTTCTGCTCGTAAATACTGAAAGCTTCACAGGAAAAAAACGACTTACCGGTCTTATTTGAAGTATGTTTGAAAGCAATAACACTGGCGGCGCAAAAAAATAACAACATCGGCGTCGCTTGATGATGACGTTGCTTGAAAACTTAAACTTTATTGAAAAATAGATACAAGCAAAATATTGTGCGCACGTTTTTCATGGACTGAAATTATTTTATGTGAATGTGGGACCAGAGTTAGCAGCAAATATCTGACCAAGGAAACGAGATGAGTGAAACGTTTATTTATTTATTTAATAATTTATTTATTTATTTTTTACTTTTTAAAATTTTTTTAAGATAATGAATGAAACATTAATAAAAACATCTCCCTGACCGTATCTTCCTCAGATGAGCTGGAGGTTAAATAAATTGTTGATCATTGTAACAACAGCCTCCACTGACTGTGATGGTATTGTTGGTTTAAAGGATTATTGGTGGTATTCTAAAACTGTTAACTTACATAAATAATTTATCCTTTCAAACTGGTTTCCTCTGAAAGGCAATAGCCAAAAGGTTTAAGCAGGGTAATAAACATCTACAACTAAGGCCAGAGTCACTCCTTCCACAATGTTCAAAAATCCTGGAAAACTGTTTAAATGTAGGCTAGAAAACGTGTTAACTATAAATATGAAACACTAAACAATAGTCAGTAAGGATTCATGGAAAAGAGGGACTTGTGATATGAAACAAGACACCAATCAACTAAAATGCATTGTTGTAAACACCTGCAAAAGGCTCCTGAGCCTTTAGTGGTCTCTTAGTCTAAGTGGCATTTGCAAAGCAAATAAAATGTGCTCTAATGTTATTTTGTTTCTCTGACAGACTATATGTGTCATTTCATGAAATGTAATGCCCCCATCCCCACTACACACACACACACACACACACAGCAATGTATTAATGAGAAAAAAATAGTAAAACAAAAAAACATGACTTTTATATTTCCTGTGAATCACACGGAAATAATGTGAGAACCCAACCTGGGGTCAAAGGTGAGGTTTTGCTCAGAGGAAACAAACCTGAGACCTAACAAAAGAAGCCACAGACTCAGAATCACTGAACACTTTAATACATTTGAACGCTGAACCTTTGAGTTTATAACGACCTGAAACCCAACATTCAGTCCCTGAAAGCAGAGAAAAGCTCCCGAAAAGTCTCGCCTCACATCGAGCAGAGCCATTTGTCCCTTTGGTTATGAACATCTAAACTATAAAATCTACAGCAGTACAACATGGACGATGGTGGTGGTCACATTCTTTACCGTCCCTGTGCTATTTACAGTTATAAGCTAAATATGATTTATTAATAGAAATAAGAATAAACGTGTGTGGTTGGCACCAGTCTGATCCACTGAACAGGAAATTATGCAATATTTGATCTATTCAAGTTGATTTAGTCATTATTAACACACACAAGCAAAACACGTGTTTTCTAATAGAATTCAATTAACACAATTTAATTAAGTGTTTGGACTTTATTATTATGATTTTTGCATTTCTTAAGTTTTCATGTGAATTGTCAAAAATCCCATTTTTGCATCAATAGATGAATAAATGTGTGATTCTTTACTTCATCTAAAATGTTTAAATCCAGTTCGTTAGTGGTGCAGCAGAATGTTTCAGTCTGATCATCAGATTTTCTGCATGGTGACACAGTGGTTAGCACTGTTGCCTCGCAGCATGAAGGTCGCAGGTTCAAAACTCGCCTTGCTGCGTGGAGTTGCGTGTTCTCCCCATGCATGCGTGGGTTTCCTCCGGGTACTCCGGTTTCCCCCACAGATCACAACATGCCCTATAGGTTATAAAAATTGTACGTCGCTTTGGATAAAAGCGTCTGCTAAATGAATAAACATAAACATAAACATAAAAGCCTAGATTTGTGTTCAAGTTTTTTTTTAGTCTAAGAATATACATGAAGCCATAAAAATGATGCTAATCACTTAGCTTTTTTACTTGAGCCTGCTGAACACACATCTAGCTGTTCTGGGCTAACTTGGTACACAGCAGGAGCAGAATGATCTTTTTTCCTCAGATAGATGCAAAAACACTAATGTGCATCTTCCTGTAAAGTCCAGTAGAGGGCAGTGTGGGGCAGTAAATAAACCCAGGTGATGTTCTGCAGCCTTA